>NC_056728.1:428473336-428515836 GCF_019279795.1 Protopterus annectens
AAGGCTGGATGATGTGGGGATAGTGAATCAGGAAGTGCAATGGATTAGCAAGATGGAAGTAAGGATAGCTATGAAGAAGATGAAGAATGGAAAGGCTGCTGGTCCAGATGACATACCTGTGGAAGCTTTGAGGTGTTTAAGAGAAATGGCAGTGGAATTTTTAACCAGATTGTTTAATAAAATCTTGGAAAGTGAGAGGATGCCTGAGGAGTGGAGAAAAAGTGTTTTGGTACCAATTTTTAAGAATAAAGGTGATGTATAGAGCTGTAGTAGTACAGAGGGATAAAACTGATCAGTCACAGCATGAAATTATGGGAAAGAGTAGTGGAAGCTAGGTTAAGAAGGGAGGTGATGATTAGTGATCAGCAGTATGGTTTCATGCCAGGAAAGAGTACTACAGATGCGATGTTTGCTCTGAGAGTGTTGATGAAGAAGTACAGAGATGGTCAGAAGGAATTGCATTGTGTCTTTGTGGACTTAGAGAAAGCATATGACAGGGTGCCTAGAGAGGAGTTGTGGTATTGTATGAGGAAGTTGGGAGTGGCAGAAAAGTATATAAGAGTGGTGCAGGATATGTACAAGGGTAGTGTGACAGCGGTGAGATCTGCAGTGGGAGTGACAGATGCATTTAAGGTGGAGGTGGGATTACATCAAGGATCAGCTCTGAGCCCTTTCTTATTTGCAGTGGTGATGGACAGGTTGACAGATGAGATCAGACAGGAGTCCCCGTGGACTATGATGTTTGCAGATGGCATTGTGATATGTAATGAGAGTAGGGAACAGGTTGAGGAGACCCTGAAGAGGTGGAGATATGCTCTAGAGAGGAGAGGAATGAAGGTCAGCTGGACTAAGACAGAATATATGTGTGTGAATGAAAGGGAGGATAGAGGAATGGTGAGGATGCAGGGAGTAGAGTTGGCAAAGGTGGATGAGTTTAAATACTTGGGAGCAACAGTTCAGAGTAACGGTGAGTATGGAAGAGAGGTGAAGAAGAGAGTACAGGCAGGATGGAGTGGGTGGAGAAGAGTGTCAGGAGTGATTTGTGACAGACAAGTACCAGTAAGAGTGAAAGGGAAGGTCTACAAAAGGGTAGTGAGACCAGCTATGTTATATGGGTTGGAGACAGTGGCATTGACAAAAAGGCAGGAGTCAGAGCTTGACGTGGCAGAGTTGAAGATGTTAAGATTTGCACTGGGTGTGATGAGGGTAGACAGGATTAGGAATAAGTATATTAGAGGGTCAGCCCAGGTTGGAGACAAAGCCAGAGAGGCGAGATTGCTTTGGTTTGGACATGTTCTGAGGAGGGATGCTGGGTATACTGGGAGAAGGATGCTAAGGATGGAGCTGCCAGGTAAGAGGAAAAGAGGAAGGCCTACGATAAGGTTTATGGGTGTAGTTAGAGAGGACATGCAGGTGGTTGGTGTGACAGAGCAAGATGCAGAGGACAGGAAGAAATGGAAACAGGTGATCCGCTGTGGCGACCCGTAACTAGAAAAAGCCGAAAGAAGAAGAAGAAGAAGTAATGCAGATAAAGTAGTCAATCTGCTTTTCAAACTTCTGTCCGTTAACATTTGAGCAAGTGCCAGGCATAATCCATGACATCAAGCATTCTTATATTCTGAAACTCCAATATGACAAACTCCATAACTTTTGCTACAGCTCTTTCTCATGAGATCCATCACTGTTTGAATAGTTCTTCCTACTCATCCATTTTATTTATTTGAATTATTCCACTTGTTAACTGGAATAAACCAGCTGGACAGATACCCATTTTCAGTGGAATAATGTCCCAAGGAGAAAATCTCCACAGTTACAGTACAAAATGTTTAAGTCTTGTATACATAATAATATGCAATATACATAAATACAATGTATGTACAAAAACATAGAGTTAATAAATATATAAGAAGTATGCACAACAAAGCAGTACTCTGTGCAAGAGTTAAATTAAGTAACACCCCTTGAAAGTGGTAGCAGAAAATGAGACCTTTTCCAAGCAGGATGATTGAAACAATGTAATAAGTGATCAGGGTGAGAAAATACATTGGAGTAGAAAAAGAGGGTGGTAAGCCAATTATAGTGAAGAAAAAAGAGAAAAGTAAAGCTATAGGTGTAGAAAGGAGGAAAGAATAGTGTGAAGTAGGGGGAGTGAAAGACTTTTTTTCCCCAATGATATTTTATTAGTTTATATAAGAGGTAACAAGCATGACAATACCAGAGAGAAAGGTTCAAGTACAGTGGATACATAGCTGAAAATCCTCTTAACATTATATGCCTCTCCTAAACATAGGCTAAAAAGAAAAAGATTATATACAAATATATACAACATATACAATGCTACTGCAAACTCTAGAAGAGGGAGCCAAGTAGAACTGATAAAGCCTTAGGTACCTGAAATAGTAATGATTATAATGGTAGGAATAATAATAATAATAATAATGATAATAATAATACTGATACTAATAATAATATTATTATGAGGGGACGTAGCAAATCTCATTAAATGAGTAGAATCATCAAGTTTAATGATTATGCAGTCATACCATCTCCCTGAATGATATCAAAGATGAAGTTCCAAAAGTTCTGATAGTAGTCTTGTTTGTTAAGATTTCTTAAAGAGATTTTTTGTGAGGATATGTATTTTACCACTAGGTTCCTGAAACCTCTCCAAGTTAGTTTGGTGCGATCCATCCAATTTTTGGTTACGTAAAATTTAATTAATAGACAGGGGGTGATACGAATATGAAATTTTAGTTTGGGTAGTCTAAGTTCAGTAATGTGTAAGAGCGCCAGTTCCCATGATAGGGTAGATTTTTGATATCCCATTTTTTCTAATCTAACTTTGAGGGAACACCAAAGTTTATATGTGTGACTGCATTACCATAGGATGTGCCATAGATCAGCTTGAGGAAAGGAGCAGCATGGACATGATGGGGACACACTAGGATTGAATTTATTTAAGATACACGAGGTAAAATAGGTATTGTTATTAATCATCAATTGTGTATAAATTAGCTTTTTGAATGGGGAAAACTTAATAGTGGATTCTATTGCTCTGAGTTTATGGTCCTCACTGAGATCGGTATTATGTTGATTCCAATAATTAGAAAAGAGTAGCACATTTTGGTATTTGGAGGTCATCAATAATTTATAGGTGTTTGATAGCATACTTTTTTTCTTGGTTAGGTTATTTATGATATCTATAACCCTAGATATATCACTTTCAATGTTAGGTTCATCTATAACAATTGTTGTCAGAAGTTCTCTAATTTGACATAGAATAATAGTGTATTTTTGTCAAAGTTTTATCTCATATCTGAGTTCTGGTTGCAATTTCCCTTTATGACTCTGTATACCCCATATGATGTAATCTTTGATTAAAGGATAATTTGATAGGTTGATCATTTTGTTGTTTAGTGTGATATTGGGGTTCATGTGGATTGGTTGGAGATAGGGAAAGGCCCTTTCTAGCTCTGCATATTTTATTATACTTTGAAAAATCTTTACTTTTTGTCTCAGAATGCTGTTGATAGCAGAATTACTTAAATTTTTGTCTTTTAAGAAGGGTAGGGCTTTGGGGTTGAAGTTATTGTTTTTTACACGATTATGCCAAATTTTAACCCATAAAGGATACCATGTGTCTTCCTTCAGCTTAAAATTCGGAATTAGGCTAACTCTATTTGGACATATGATCCAGTAATAAAGGCGAACGTCTAGCAGGCTTAAACCTCCTTTTGGTTTGGGATAACTTAATTTCTGATACTTTATCCTAACCGCTTTTGGGTACCAGATAAATTTGGCCAGTTCTTTGTTAATATTTTATTTATTTATTTATTTATTGACATTTGTTAACCAGGTTGGTCCAGCTGGGTTTTTTGCCCATTTTCAGTGGAGACCCAAGGAGAAAAGCTCCAATGCACATATATACAGACATAAAAAGGTAACAATTTCAAATGACATATCATGAGATATGAAAAAAAGAAGAAACAAAAAATATAATACAAGAACACTACAGATACAGGTGTAAAACAATGCAAACTATTTACAATTATGTAAACTATATATTTACAGATTAGAGATTTTGTACATATGTACATGCAGATTAATTGATCAAATGAGAAGAGTATAGTTCAGTTTGTAACCCTTAGTTGAGTGATCACATTTTTGAGGTGATGGAGGAAAGTGAGGAGGGGGTAGCCCTTGAAGGGAGAGATGAGGTTAGGCTAGTGCTGTGCAAGGGCAGATTCTGGTGTTGAGTAGATGGAGTTTTAGTTTCTCCTTAAAGTCTGCTGGGTGAATAGTGGAGTTTATTTCGGGAGGAAGTTTGTTCCAGTTTTGGGCTATTGAGTATTTATATAAGAGTTTGCCTACTGCTTTTTTTGGCTGGTAGGTGTTGAGAAGTTGCTGATTAGTGGTGCGGAGAGTGTGAGAAGGTGTGTAGATGGAAATTAGGTAAGAAAGAGCTGGGCAAGATGAAGGTTTGTAGAGAATGAAATGTAGCATTTGTAGTTGTGAAAGTAAAGTGTGGGGGAATTCTAGCCATTGTAGGGATGTGAGGGGTAGACAGTGGTGGGATTTGTAAGGAGAGTCTGTTATGAATATGATAAGTTTTTTGGAGTTTGTTTAAAGTTGTGGCTTGGATACTGGTAAAAATAGGGGCAGCATATAGAAGGGAGGGTAGCAGGAAGGCTTGTGCAAGGGAGAGCCTAGCATTTGGAGTTAGAAATTTCTTGTTACAATAGAGCAATCCAAGTTTCTGGTTAGTCTTTTTTATACAGTGGAGGAGGTGTATATTAAATTTGAATTCATCATCTATGATGACTTCTAAAAGTTTAGTATGAGCATCAGGTTTAATAATTGTGTTATTTGAGGAGGTGATATAGAAGGAAGATTTGTGGTGAGTATGTGACCTGGGGAAGAATAGTAGGAGTATGTTTTTTGGGGGTAAAGGATGAGTAGGTTTTTAGAGAGCCACTGTTCAGTAGATGAGAAAGTATGTTGAGAGAGAGTATGGAGCTCAGAGATGTTGTCAGAGATGGAGATGAGGGTAGAATCATCTGCGTATTGGATGAAGGATGATTGTATGATGTGTGTAGGTCATTAGTGTAGATGTTAAAGAGGAGATGACCTAGGATGGAGCCTTGGGGTACTCCTGTTGGGACAGATAGGACTAGAGAATTGGAGGAGAGCGATTTCACAGACTGCTGCCTGCAGGATAAGTAACTGTTGAACCAGGAAAGAGTAGAAGCAGATAGATTGAGACTAGAAAGTTTAGATATCAGCAGAGGATGGGAGACAGTATCAAAAGCTTTGGAAAGGTCTAGGAAGAGGCATGAGGTAAGTTTATTATTATCTAGGGCTTCTGCAATGGTATGGGCAAAGGATAGGAGGGCAGTACTTGTACTATGGTGGGGACGGAAACCGTGGTGGGTAGGGGTGAGAAGATTTTGTTGGAGTAGGTATTTTAGCAGTTGTGAGTGGATACATTTTTCAAGTATTTTGGAGAGGGGGGATAGGATGGCTATGGGATGGTAATTAGATGGGTCAGTGGAGTTACCCCCTTAGTGTAGGGGAATAGTGAAAAAGGATTTCCAGAGGGTAGGTACTGTAGATTCCTGAATGGACCTATTGATAAAGATAGACACTGGGTAAGCTATAGAGTCAGCAGCTAGTTTGAGGAAAGTGGTGAGTAGATTATCTGTAGATGGTGAGCAGGGTTTGAGCTTAAAAAGAAGAGATTGAATATAGGAAGTGGGAACAAGCTGTAGGGAGAAGGGATTATTATTGGGTGGGTAGGAGCGGATGTGTTGAGGAGTAGCATTGCCAGTAGTGGGTACGAGTGACTGAATAGTATCAATAAAGTATTTGTTGAGCAAGGTAGCTGTATCTAGAGGGGATTTGTCTGAGTAGGGGGAGGGGTTTGAGGGGCATCCAGGAAAAATAATTCTTTTAATGGTTGACCAGAATTTCTGAGGGTTAGTTTTACTATCAATCGGAGTAGAGTTAAAGAAGGACTTTTTGTCAAAATTGGTTTGTTTCTTGGTAAGGTTCCTGAGATGTCTAGACTTGTGAAGCAGGGATAATTCTTTAGTTTTGGTCCAGGCTTTCCACATTTTAACTATTTGAAGCATAAGGGACTTAGTCTCTTTGGAAAGCCATGGAGCATAGTTAACTTTTATTCTAACCTTTTTAGAGGAAGCGAGGGAATTGAGGGTATTTATGAAGATACTGTTGAAACTATTTACTGTGTCATTTAAGGGGATTTGTTTCAGGAAAGTCCAGTCAGTGGAAGAGAGAATTGTGTTGAATTGAGTCAAAGTTAGAGAGTTTGCGACAGTATCTACAGTGGTTAGATTTGGGAGGTTGAGAGCTGTATCTAAGGGCAAGAGTGGGTAGGTGGTCACTTAGTTGATCTGGTAGGGTAGTGGGGTTGTGATATAGCTTAGGGGTGTTGGTGAGTATCCAGTCAATTACAGAGCTAGAAGAGGTGTTTTTATGGATTCGGGTGGGAAAAGTTATTAGTTGATGGTAGCCGTGGAGATTAATACTGTTTTGTGGAGAGTCAATTTTAAGTTTTATCCAGTCTAAGTTGACATCTCCTAAGATAAGCGTTTCATAGGGTATATTGTGAGTGAACCAGTAAAGGATTTTCTCAAGGATTGGTAAGTTGTTTCCAGGAGGGATGTAGATAGAGGCAACTGCTAATTTTTTGCGTGAATTGAGGTGATAGCAAAAATGAGTTCAGTTGGTTGAAAGTCAGGGATGGGGGCAGTAAAAGGTGTGAGGTTGAGACTATTACTGTGTAGGATGGCTACACCACCCCCTTTTTTGTGCAGTCTATCCGCACGGTAGATGTTATATCCTGGTGGAAGGATTTCATTGTTAGAGATGTGTGGCTTAAGCCAGGTTTCAGATAGGCAGAGAATGTGAGGGGTTGTATGGGCTATCCAGGCATGGAACTCAGTAATTTTGTTTGTTAGGCTTTGAATATTTAGAGAATAAATGGCAAGATGTTTAGATGTGGGTGATGTATGTATGTTAGACTGATGGTGGACAGAGGCAGAAGGAGTAGAGGGGGAGGAAAAGGATAAGGGAGAGGTGTGTTGTGTTGAGGAGGGGGAGGGGAGGGGCCAGGGTTAGGTTGGATGTCCCCAGACAAAAGTAAGTTATTTCTATATAGGGAGAGTAAAGTGATATGTAGATCTAATTTATAGAACTTGTATTTAGAAGCATGGGAAGGAGGAAGCATTTTGAGTCTGGTCAGTTTGTGGAGACATGTGTAGGGGAGGTTAAATAGGGCTGGGGAGATAAAAAAGAAAGAAGGTGAAGGTAGTGTGCCAAGGCTGAAGGAGGTGGAAGAGTATGGCAGTGGGGAAGGAAGGTGGATGTGGTATGATGTTATGTTAGCTAGAAGAAAGAGAAAAGAGGCGGGGATGATTAGGTAGTGCATTATAAATCTGACTAAGGGGGAAGGAGGATGGCTTTTAGGAAAGGAAAAGTGAGTGTATAGAGATTGTAATAGGAGATTTGGAGCATGAATGGAGGAAAGGGTGGGGATAGGAAGTGAGACAATTGCAGGTAAGACAGGAAGTTACTTGTTAGTGGGTGGTATGGGATGAAGGGGAGGGAATGGATGATATAAAGGAAATTGTAATGGGGTGGGTGGGAATGGGGGTAGAGTATGGGAGCGAAGTGAGCCCGAGCATAGCGAGGGCGAACGTAGAGGGGCTAATACCCCAGTTGTAAAACAGCCCAGGAAACAATCAGTAAGGAAGAGAGAAAAAAGAAAAGAACTAGCTAGAGAGTGAAAAGATATAAGGGAAAAAAAGAGACAGACAGACACAAGGATTAAGTACAGATGGCACTTTCAGGAGAATGCTAGCCTCCATTGCACTGACAGGATTGTATTAGAGGAAAATAACCTGTGTTGGAGAGTTGAAGTTAGGAGGTGTGTGGGGCTTGAAACAGAAGAGAAGTGTTTACAAGCAGCAAGAGTAGAGCAAAGACCATGAGTAGAGGGCAGGAGAGTGGAGAGTAGCAAGAGAAAGGCAACAGACTATACAGCAGGGCATTACTGCAGACAAGATAAAGTGAGAGAGTCAACAGGAGATGTAGTCAAGAGTGAGGTATGGGGAACTAAAGTGGGTACAGAAAAGTGAGAGGAGTGGGGGTAGTCAAGGAGGAGAAAGATTGGGGCTGCTGGCATCCTCTGATGTAGCAGACGTGTAGAAAACACTGTTTTTGTTGTAACACTATTTTGGAGACTAACAAGATGCTGTAGCTAGGGTTTATTGGGATTCTGTTATCTTATTTGGTAGCTGCAGGACCATTGGTCATAATTAGCAGGGTTTCTGTTGGGTCCACACCACAGAGTTGCTTTTGTGGCCAGGTGATGTCACAGGGTTAATGTCTGCTAGGGTTTATTGGGATTCTGTTATCTTATTTGGTAGCTGCAGGACCGGTGGTCATAATTAGCAGGGTTTCTGTTGGGTCCACACCACAGAGTTGCTTTTGTGGCCAGGTGATGTCACAGGGTTAATGTCCATTAGGGATTACACAGTCAGACGCTCCCATGAGATTAGACGCGCAGCAGCAAGGAGGGACAAAGGCAGTTTAAAATATGGAAGAAATCATTTGAAATGACCAAATTTGAAGCACTGAACCTGTACAATAGCTTAGGTAAGACATTCACCCTTATAACTGCTCTTTTAGATAAAAGAGACAAGTTAAGTTGCTGCCATCTGTGAAGGTCCTGTAAGATGCCTATCCATACTTTCATAAGGTTATTTTGATACATGGATAGGGAAGTATGTTCAAATTGTATCCCTAGGTACATAAATAGTGTTTAACTCTGAATGGAGACTCTACAAATAAAAATTCTTTATGGTATAATGGACTGATGGGGAAAACAAGTGATTTATTTTGGTTCACTAAATAGTTCAAAACTTTTGAAAATCTGTCAGTGGTATCAGTTAGTCTCTGGATGTCAGAAATTGGACATTCAAAATAAATATTTAAATCATCTGCATAGGCAGATAAGCTCACTTTGACACTTAGAGTTGTAGGGATAGAGTGAAATGTGGTTTGGGAGATTGAAAGTGACAGAGGTTCAAGATATAAATTAAAAAGGTGGGAAGATAAAGGGCAGCCCTGTCTAGTTCCATTCAGTATTCTGATAGGTTTAGATAACATGTTATTAATGTAGAGATAGGTATATGTTTTATTATATAAGGTTTCAATAAAACTGATGAAGCCTATGGGTATGTTGAATTGTGACATGGTCGTAAATAAGAACCTCCAGCTAACTCTGTCGAAAGCATCAAGTATTAATCCATACCTCGGGTTCTTATCATTTTTGTTGAGATGTAACATGGCATCCAGCATTAATGTATTATCCCAGGTCTGCCAGTTTAGCATGAACCCAGTTTGTTTCAGAGTGGTTATAAAAGGCATAACTTTTTTCAGCCTTTCGGCTAAGATTGATGATAGAATTTTAATATCCATGTTAATTATTGTGTGGATTAGATCTATCCAAACTACTTTTAGGTATAAGAATAGTTTTGGAGTTATTTAAATGATAGATATTCCGTGTACTCTAATGTAATTATATACTTTCAGCAGAATTGATGATAAAGTCTGATTAATTGTTTTGTAGAATTCTGAAGTATATCCATCTAAACCAGGAGCCTTTCCCCTTTTCAATCTTCCTATGCCATCAATTATTTCTTGCTGCTCAAGCAGAGCCTCTAGAAGTTGTGTATGATTCTTTTTTAAATTTGGGAATGCTACCTTGTTGAGAAAATTTGTAATCTTTTCATGAGAAGACTGTTGGTTATTCAGGCCATATAATTCGGAATAAATTTGATGAAATACTTTTAATATTTGGGTGTCTGTTTTGAAAACCTTATCTTGATAATAAAGTAATGGAAATTGTGCCCATTCTGAATATTTAGCTATGCATCTTAGTTTATACATGAAGTAGTTGTGTTGCTGTAGCTCGTATAGTTGTCTTTGGGTATTATTTATTACATTTTCAATATCGGAGTTGGTTTATTTTGAAATTTTTTTTCTAAGTCTGTCAAATCCTTAACTGATTTATTTTCTTTTTGCTTTGCTATTTTTTTTTAAAAATATGTAGCCTTTTGAATAAGGACCCCCTCTGATCTGCACTTTACAAGCAGCCCATTGAATATCATATGGGATATTTGTACTCTCTATGACGTTGTCTGATTGTATTAAGAGGTCTGATACCTCACAGATTACCTCAGATTTGAATAATAGATTATTGTTTAAAGATCAATTGCTATTTTTGACCATTTTTGTTAGCTTGTTTGAAAAGTTTATTATAAAGTGATTCTTGAATGCTCTGAAAAGTGTCTTGGTTCCGTATAATACTTGATATCCCACACTGCCAGTGATTCTGAAATGAGGAAAAAAATCTATCCTTGCCCATGTATTATGACATTTAGAATAATACGTGTACAAACCGCTTTTTTCCTGTCCTTCCCCAAATGAGATAGGGTCTATCAAGCATAAATTAGTCATGAGTTTGTCTAGGGCAATTGACGCTTGCAAATTCTGTTAAAGAGGGTTACTGGTACAGTCTTTCCCTGGATCTGTAACTGCATTCCAATCTCCTCCTACTATTATCTCATGTTTGAGGAATTTACTTAGGATATTATGAATTTCTGAGATAAAGTCCTGTTGTTTCTGGCAAGGACCATAAACATTAAGAAATAATGTTTGTTTTCTGTTGAATGGATTGATGGCTATAAAGTAATACCATCTACCCCTTTCATCTGAAGACTGCTCTATAATTGTTTGCTGAAAAGACTTTTTAATAATAATACTTACACCTTTTGATTTTGAGTTATCCCCATCTGCAATTAGTCCTTTAATCCATTTTTTGTTTAAAACTCCTTTCCAGTCCTCTCTAAATGTGTGTTTCTTATAGAAAGCATATGTGTGCCTCTGACTTGAATATTAGATGCATTAACAGATTATTTTTATTTTTGTCTTGCAACCCCCTCACATTCCAGGAATCTATAACCCACATTCCAAAGGCTTAATCTGCAAAACAGATATTCCCATTAGTAAATATTGATATTCATGAACTACAAGGCTCCAGAGAATTTGGATAAATACAATAACTGCAAAGGCAAAAAATATAGGTATATAAAATGGCATATTTCCAGTAGTAGCAGCATACTCTTTCAACAGAAAACCTGTGCCTATCCACCCACCCCCTTTGTTTAAAAGAGTATGATAGAATAAGGTTACAAACACAAACGTTGGTAATTGTCTTTCAGCTTGAGGTATTATGCAACCTAAGTAAAGCATTGTAACAACTTCTTCTAACAATTTAAAAACTCCAGAAGATATAAACAAAAGCAGTATAGCTCCTAGATTCGTCATCCCTTACCCTTCTTATAAAAATCCATTATTCTCCTATTTGAAATACAGTAAAATAAGGTACAGTATAACCACCGCACTGTTTAGTAAGTATATAGTATCATAAAACTTTTTGGTAACAGCCTTGCCATCACTGCGATCCAAAATTCAACACACCACAAGGAATACAATTATTTGAGGTGAGTAGTATGAGAAAAAGAAAGCTACCACTTTACATGAGTAGCCTGATACATATAATAGACAAGAGGTATTTTATCTACATGTGACTATGAATTGCATAGAGTGGATAAGACAGATATCGTATTATGTCAACCTATGACATCTTATACCAACATTGCTCAGATTTTAGCAGGGGGACTATATAAAATCCCTAACCCCAGTGACATTGAAATAGTTTTGGTTGGTAAACAAACTGATTAATTCAAGGACGCATACCATGACCTCACTGATACATGTTACAGACTGTACTTCTAAGTAAATTAAAGTATCATTTTATGCATTGGACCGTAAAATATGTGTCTATACTTTCACTGTTTGGGCGTATCTTTATACTCTAGCTCACAGAGAGTGTTTGGCAATGTTCTCATACATAACCGCTCTAATCATATATACAACATATATCATAAAGTACAAGGTAGTCTGCATATAAATTAAGCCCAGAACTAAGCCGCCAGAAAACTACATACTTTTCTTCCTTCATAAAAGACAAAATTGGATGTTGAAAGCAGTTAGTTGCTTATAACTATCCTGTGTAATGATTAGGCTTTCATAATCATGCCATTTAAAACCCACATTACGAGGCATACAGTAACTGATTATCGACAAATCTTTCCCTTTGAGGCTTTTACCTTTGGTGCTATATTGTTGGGCTTTGTGCCACTTGGGTGAAGCGTATGCTGAAGATAAAAATCATGGCTGTCTTGTGTGTTATCACTTCATGGGAAGGCTTAGGATCCAAGGCAGGAAGTTGCAGCTTAAGGACGCGCCTGCCTCCCAACAACAACTGATACATGTGTTCCTCTGAGGCATTTAAATCAGATTTTAAAATGAATTGAAACAGTTGTGTGATGGTTTCAGTTAGTTGAGTGCTATTATAAGATTCTGGTAGGCCTTTTATTAGTATGTTATTTCATCGGCTTTTCACCTCCAGGTCAATGATTTTCTGTTGAATGTCCTTTATTGTAGAGTTTTTGGTGCTTAATTCTTCCTTAAGCAAGGTAATCTGTGGTTCGTTGTTTTTGGCAGTCTCTTCCACATTATCCATTCATTCCATAACCTGATTTATTTTATTCCCAAAGCTGGATGGCTGTTCAGAAAAACCTTGTATAGCCTTCTGAAGTGGCAGTAGTGCTTCCTTAAGTTCATCCATGTGAAAGATAGCTTCCAATCTCAGTTTAGATTTACTTACATCTAGCTGTTTATTTACTTTCTGTTTTTTAGGGATAGTCTCCTTTTCTGGGGAGGCTACTGCAGACAATTTGGTCTTGCTAGTCTGTGTTTCTGTGTTCTCTGCTTCTCTTGACATATATTTACAGCAGTAACAATTCGTTTTAAATTTAACTTGTGTTGTGCCTATTCAGGCCTGTATTTTACATGTGGTAGATGCTTCCCTGGATGCAATAAGGTTTAGGAGTATAAATCTTCTTTCAGTATGTATCTGAACTTCCTCACTAAGACAGAGTTCTATTACGAATGCATTTATCAGTTGAAGTTTTCTGTTTTGGATGTAGTTAAGTGATTAAAAGACCAATTTTGATTTTTTGGATAGGAGCCTCATGGAGAGGGTGTTCATAGAACATCCGCCATCTTGGAATGCCTTGGACACAGTCTTGATGTGCTACACTTTCTGAGGCATATGCAGTTGAAAGGCTGCTGAATAATTTTTGATGTAGTGGCAAACTTTACCAAAGTTAGATAAACTGTGGAAGATGCTGATGCACTTTTACTGTTTTTCCCTTTTCTCCCCTGCACTGTGTCCATAGATTTGGATATGAGTTGATGGTATGGGGACAAACCCTCCCCAAATATGGGGTACAAATGAAATTGCCACATGTCAGCTTGTATTTTCCTATCATCCAGAAATAATAGTCTGTATCTAGTAGTGAAAGTAATGTAGTATGTCTGAGATAATTTCTTTAACTTCAGTCAATGGATAATGCATGTAGTATGTGTGAGATAATGTCTTTAACTTCAGTCAATGGATAATGCATGTAGCATGTGTGAGATAATTTCTTTAACTTCAGTCAATGGATAATGCATGTAGTATGTGTGAGATAATGTCTTAACTTCAGTCAATGGATAATGCAGGTAGTATGTGTGAGATAATGTCTTTAACTTCAGTCAATGGATAATGCAGGTAGTATGTGTGAGATAATGTCTTTAACTTCAGTCAATGGATAATGCAGGTAGTATGTGTGAGATAATGTCTTTAACTTCAGTCAATGGATAATGCATGTAGTATGTGTGAGATAATGTCTTTAACTTCAGTCAATGGATAATGCAGGTAGTATGTGTGAGATAATGTCTTTAACTTCAGTCAATGGATAATGCATGTAGTATGTGTGAGATAATGTCTTTAACTTCAGTCAATGGATAATGCATGTAGTATGTGTGAGATAATTTCTTTAACTTCAGTCAATGGATAATGCATGTAGTATGTGTGAGATAATGTCTTTAACTTCAGTCAATGGATAATGCTCTCTTTTAATCACATTATTCAGATCATGTGGATCAATTCTATTGGCATTAAGCCTGCCATTTTCTTCACTTCCCATTCTGCTTTACTCACCAGCTACTGGTGCTTTCCATGGAAGATTTAGCACTGCCATAGCATTCACTTTTGTTAGTCATATTCTGGTAATCCACTAAACCTCCAAGTAAATAACCATAGTCATGCAGGGCATTTGACTACAACAAAGCATTTGATAGTATCTCACATTCATGGATAAAAGAGTGCTTAGAAATGTATAATATACACCCTACACTGATCGACAACATTACAGTGACCATGAAACAGTGGCACACCACTTTGCAGTTAAGTCATGAGAAAGGATAAATTATTGTTCCAGGGGTAAAAATTCAAAGGGGGATATTCCAGGGTGACTCCCTGTCACTGCTGCTATTCTGTCTTGTCCTTAACCCTTTAAGCTCTCTACTAAACAGATTAGGCCATGGCTATAATCTGGCTACTAGAAAACAACAAAATGTAAAGACCTCTCATCTTCTCTTTGTCAACAGGATGTTCCAGTTTCTCTGCACACTGTCCATTAATGTCCCAGTATTCCTACCAAATGTGTTCTCTGTGTTTAGGTTACTATTCACATCTATTGTTTGTGGTTCTAACTTGAAGTTATATTCTGATTTACACTATTAGACAAAACAGTTGAATATATATATTTGTAATTTGGGAACAATATTCGCTAAATGTTAAATCTGATTTTGATGTATTTCCATGTGAAATGTGTTATGTGGTTAACCCTTCCTCAGATAATATGACACTAGGGGCCTCTGCACATTTATAGCAGTATTCTGTTATCTAGCGTGATTTAAAACTGTGCCACTCTTGTGTTCTGTGTGTTTAGGATACTATTCACATCTATTGTTTGTGGTTCTAACTTGAAGTTATAGTCTGATTTACACTATTAGACAGAATAGTTGAATATATATTTGAAATTTGTATGTAAAGAACTAGATTAAGTTAGGTACCATTTATGTTGGGATATATATGTCAATAACTTCAACAACTTCATAACCCAACTCTATTCCTACTTGCTCCGTAACAGGAAGTGCAACTGCATTCTCCAAACCTAACCTACAACCCTCCTACCTATGTAACACTCTTATGTCTTTTAAGACTCACATGCTTTATTACTATTTACCTCATGATGTCACTGATTTAGTATCTCATTGTAATTGTATCCTCAAATTTGTATCCTTAATTATTAATTTTGCATCTGTATGTTTTGCTGTAATAGTTGCTTTATGATTTTAACTCAAAATAGTCTCTTTACTGTTCTGTTGTCTTTGTATGTAGAGCTTTTCTCCCCGGGCCTCCAATGAAAACGGGCTTTCGAGCCCAGTGGACCTCCCTGGTCATCAAACTGAAATAAATAAATAAATATGTGGTATACGTTTGGCCTTGCAGAATCCAAAACCTTGTTTTGAGTTCTGAACAGGGGATGGATAGTGCATATCACAACTTCAGTCAATGGATAATGCATGTAGTATGTGTGAGATAATGTCTTTAACTTCAGTCAATGGATAATGCATGTAGTATGTGTGAGATAATGTCTTTAACTTCAGTCAATGGATAATGCATGTAGTATGTGTGAGATAATGTCTTTAACTTCAGTCAATGGATAATGCATGTAGTATGTGTGAGATAATTTCTTTAACTTCAGTCAATGGATAATGCATGTAGTATGTGAGATAATTTCTTTAACTTCAGTCAATGGATAATGCATGTAGTATGTGTGAGATAATGTCTTTAACTTCAGTCAATGGATAATGCATGTAGTATGTGTGAGATAATGTCTTTAACTTCAGTCAATGGATAATGCATGTAGTATGTGTGAGATAATTTCTTTAACTTCAGTCAATGGATAATGCATGTAGTATGTGTGAGATAATGTCTTTAACTTCAGTCAATGGATAATGCATGTAGTATGTGTGAGATAATGTCTTTAACTTCAGTCAATGGATAATGCATGTAGTATGTGTGAGATAATTTCTTTAACTTCAGTCAATGGATAATGCATGTAGTATGTGTGAGATAATTTCTTTAACTTCAGTCAATGGATAATGCATGTAGTATGTGTGAGATAATGTCTTTAACTTCAGTCAATGGATAATGCATGTAGTATGTGTGAGATAATGTCTTTAACTTCAGTCAATGGATAATGCATGTAGTATGTGTGAGATAATTTCTTTAACTTCAGTCAATGGATAATGCATGTAGTATGTCTGAGATAATGTCTTTAACTTCAGTCAATGGATAATGCATGTAGTATGTGTGAGATAATGTCTTTAACTTCAGTCAATGGATAATGCATGTAGTATGTGTGAGATAATGTCTTTAACTTCAGTCAATGGATAATGCATGTAGTATGTGTGAGATAATGTCTTTAACTTCAGTCAATGGATAATGCATGTAGTATGTCTGAGATAATGTCTTTAACTTCAGTCAATGGATAATGCATGTAGTATGTGTGAGATAATGTCTTTAACTTCAGTCAATGGATAATGCATGTAGTATGTCTGAGATAATGTCTTTAACTTCAGTCAATGGATAATGCATGTAGTATGTGTGAGATAATGTCTTTAACTTCAGTCAATGGATAATGCATGTAGTATGTGTGAGATAATGTCTTTAACTTCAGTCAATGGATAATGCATGTAGTATGTGTGAGATAATGTCTTTAACTTCAGTCAATGGATAATGCATGTAGTATGTGTGAGATAATGTCTTTAACTTCAGTCAATGGATAATGCATGTAGTATGTGTGAGATAATGTCTTTAACTTCAGTCAATGGATAATGCATGTAGTATGTGTGAGATAATGTCTTTAACTTCAGTCAATGGATAATGCATGTAGTATGTGTGAGATAATGTCTTTAACTTCAGTCAATGGATAATGCATGTAGTATGTGTGAGATAATGTCTTTAACTTCAGTCAATGGATAATGCATGTAGTATGTGTGAGATAATGTCTTTAACTTCAGTCAATGGATAATGCATGTAGTATGTGTGAGATAATTTCTTTAACTTCAGTCAATGGCTAATGCATGTAGTATGTCTGAGATAATTTCTTTAACTTCAGTCAATGGATAATGCATGTAGTATGTGCGAGATAATGTCTTTAACTTCAGTCAATGGATAATGCATGTAGTATGTGTGAGATAATTTCTTTAACTTCAGTCAATGGATAATGCATGTAGTATGTGTGAGATAATGTCTTTAACTTCAGTCAATGGATAATGCATGTAGTATGTGTGAGATAATTTCTTTAACTTCAGTCAATGGATAATGCATGTAGTATGTGTGAGATAATGTCTTAACTTCAGTCAATGGATAATGCATGTAGTATGTGTGAGATAATTTCTTTAACTTCAGTCAATGGATAATGCAGGTAGTATGTGTGAGATAATGTCTTTAACTTCAGTCAATGGATAATGCATGTAGTATGTGTGAGATAATGTCTTTAACTTCAGTCAATGGATAATGCATGTAGTATGTCTGAGATAATTTCTTTAACTTCAGTCAATGGATAATGCATGTAGTATGTGTGAGATAATGTCTTTAACTTCAGTCAATGGATAATGCATGTAGTATGTGTGAGATAATGTCTTTAACTTCAGTCAATGGATAATGCATGTAGTATGTGTGAGATAATTTCTTTAACTTCAGTCAATGGATAATGCATGTAGTATGTCTGAGATAATTTCTTTAACTTCAGTCAATGGATAATGCTCTCTTTTAATCACATTATTCAGATCATGTGGATCAATACTGCCCACACATTCTATTGGCATTAAGTCTGCCATTTTCTTCACTTCCCATTCTGCTTTACTCACCAGCTACTGGTGCTTTCCATGGAAGATTTAGCACTGCCATAGCATTCACTTTTGTTAGTCATATTCTGGTAATCCACTAAACCTCCAAGTAAATAACCATAGTCATGCAGGGCATTTGACTACAACAAAGCATTTGATAGTATCTCACATTCATGGATAAAAGAGTGCTTAGAAATGTATAATATACACCCTACACTGATCGACAACATTACAGTGACCATGAAACAGTGGCACACCACTTTGTAATTAAGTCATGAGAAAGGATAAATTATTGTTCCAGGGGTAAAACTTCAAAGGGGGATATTCCAGGGTGACTCCCTGTCACTGCTGCTATTCTGTCTTGTCCTTAACCCTTAATGCTCTCTACTAAACAGATTAGGCCATGGCTATAATCTGGCTACTAGAAAACAACAAAATGTAAAGACCTCTCATCTTCTCTTTGTCAACAGGATGTTCCAGTTTCTCTGCACACTGTCCATTAATGTCCCAGTATTCCTACCAAATGTGTTCTCTGTGTTTAGGTTACTATTCACATCTATTGTTTGTGGTTCTAACTTGTAGTTATATTCTGATTTACACTATTAGACAAAACAGTTGAATATATATATTTGTAATTTGGGAACAATATTCGCTAAATGTTAAATCTGATTTTGATGTATTTCCATGTGAAATGTGTTATGTGGTTAACCCTTCCTCAGATAATATGACACTAGGGGCCTCTGCACATTTATAGCAGTATTCTGTTATCTAGCGTGATTTAAAACTGTGCCGCTCTTGTGTTCTGTGTGTTTAGGATACTATTCACATCTATTGTTTGTGGTTCTAACTTGAAGTTATAGTCTGATTTACACTATTAGACAGAATAGTTGAATATATATTTGAAATTTGTATGTAAAGAACTAGAGTAAGTTAGGTACCATTTATGTTGGGATATATATATGTCAATAACTTCAACAACTTCATAACCCAACTCTATTCCTACTTGCTCCGTAACAGGAAGTGCAACTGCATTCTCCAAACCTAACCTACAACCCTTCTACCTATGTAACACTCTTATGTCTTTTAAGACTCACATGCTATATTACTATTTACCTCATGATGTCACTGATTTAGTATCTCATTGTAATTGTATCCTCAAATTTGTATCCTTAATTATTAATTTTGCATCTGTATGTTTTGCTGTAATAGTTGCTTTATGATTTTAACTCAAAATAGTCTCTTTACTGTTCTGTTCTCTTTGTATGTAGAGCTTTTCTCCCCGGGCCTCCAATGAAAACGGGCTTTCGAGCCCAGTGGACCTCCCTGGTCATCAAACTGAAATAAATAAATAAATATGTGGTATACGTTTGGCCTTGCAGAATCCAAAACCTTGTTTTGAGTTCTGAACAGGGGATGGATAGTGCATATCACAACTTATGGGATTAAGAACACTATTCCCTACATTGATTACAGGTAGGCTTTCCAGTGGAATGTGGTGAACTCCTTCACATTAAACAGGGTAAAAGGGGCTTTTCGACAGATATAGGAACAGATTACCAACTTGTGGGATTTAACATAGTTGCCTGTGTCTGCCCTATGTGTTTCTCTAACTAAATGTCATAATTTGGGTTTATAATATATAATAATATGGATGAATACATTAACCATATTTGCTGAGATATACAAGTGATATACATATCGTCCTATAATACTTTACATTAGGCTGATTAAACCTTAAAAATAGATGAACACTATTTTATACCAAGATGAACACACACACACACACACACACACACACACACACACACACACACACACACACACACACACACACACACACACACTGAAAATATTTATAACTAAGAATAAGGGGACTATAAGACCATGGTTTATAAGGGGAAATATTAGAGTAGTTACATTTGTGTGTACCATTTAAATATTTATGGTTAAGCTCTATATCACTGGGTTTGATCCCTTCTGATATACCTATATGGATATACCATATATATATATATATATATATATATATATATATATATATATATATATATATATATATATATATATATATATATATATATATATATATACATTTATTATCCACGGTAGTGGTGCTGCGGTAGCGTTGTCGCCTCACAGCAAGATGTTGTCCCGTTCGATTCTCAGCTAGAGCGTCTTCTGTGTGGAGGCATGCGTGAATGGGCGTGCCTTCGTTGAAGGTTGTGCATCAGGACTGGTAACTCGGCACATAAAAATCCTATACCAAACATTAGCGGACCGGAGTTCCGCTGTGGCGACCCCTAACCGGGATAAGCCGAAAGAAACACACACATTATACACAAATTATTCTGACACCATATGCTGAACTCCATTTATCATATATACTTGTTTTGAGCAAACAAGATACCTATTATCATCTGGAACTATTGACCTTGGCTCTTATTTATATGATTTATTCACATTTCTTCATGAGGGGGTATGATCCTACATTCTGAATTTATCTATTATTTTTGGTTATAGCCTTTTGGCTTCATAAGATATTACTGGATTTAACATACATGAGTATCAATATTGGGTAAATTATATTCATGGTTGCTATAAGCCCTCTTGAATCAGTTTTGCAGTGGACTCAGCACTGGATATGATAACCTGGACTCAGTGAGGCACTATAGATTTTATACTGGTTTTGGCTGGTATAATCTTTATATGATATGGTATAATAGCTCCTATGGGGGCAATAAAAGATTTCAATATATCAATATGGATTTATTGTATCTAATTACCTAGGCTGATATTGCCCAAATACGGATGCCAGGGGCTGATATTGTCCTATACAAGAATATATTTGGGGGCTTTTATTGAATCTAGTTTACCTATTATATTCATTATGGAAATTTCAAACCTGCTACTGGGCTCTCCTCTGATCATGACGATTTGGCATAGGACTAGATAAAGAATCAGAAAGCGGGACCACACTGCTTAATAAGGAGGATACTTGTGAATCACTTTTTGTCAATTTGACTAAACTCATGAGGTCTCTCAGAAATAATGTTTGGCATTATAAGTTATTCATAGCCTACATGATTAACGGGATTACACCAAGGGGCCTAAGAATTAGAATGCAGCCAATGGTTAATAACCCAGATGATGTTCTTCTTAAACAATGGAGGGAAGCACAACATAAAGCCACAATGAACTTTGTGGACATCCTGGTATTATACCATGATAGAACTATAGATGCTGAAATCATAGCTATTACTATATTATATGAACAAATTAAGGAATATGAGGGACAACCCACATACACCTACATACACCTCCTGCCTTAAAAAGCTGAGTACAGAACTTATGATATTAGAAACACAACTAAAGGAGAGAAAAAAGAAAAAAATATCTCAGGGATGTGGAAGATTATGAACGAGGGGACCCTTTCACCAGAGACAGGGATAAACATGTTCAGTTTTCACAACCATATAGAAACTCTTCCAAAAGGAAGCATCCAAGATCAATACACAAATTTTCCCCATTTTCTGAAATCTTGAAAAGGGTGGTGGATAGTTTATGACCTATTGTTTGTTTTAATGATGACATAGGCCATCTGTTCCCCCCAAAAAGTGACTTTTCATATGGTAGGTTTTTAAATTTGAAAGAACTGCTCAGTTTGAGATATAACGTCAGCTCTAAGGGGAATAATGTGGGTATGGTCAGTTGTGGGAAGTGCAAAGTATGCCCAAAAGTCAAGAATATGTCAGGCACTGTGGTGAATGGTGTTAGGTATGTGGCTACAGATAGATTTAACTGTTCATCTTGTGGGGTAGTATACATTGTGGGTTGTGGTTGTACACCCCCCAAGATAGTTCATTTGTCAAACTAGACGCAAAGTGAAAACATGTATTCTTGAACATTTAGGGGACGTTAGGAATTGTAGGTTGGATAACCTTATTTTTGACCACTTTCATAAAGTACATGGGGGTGTTATTGAATCTCTTTTTTTCTGTGTTTTGGCCAAACCTGATTGTGGAAGGGGTAGTAATTATGTTCAAAATTTGTTAAATTTGGAGAGTAGATTTATATTGAATTTTGGTACACTTGCCCCTAGGGGTCTGAATTTAGAAATTAATTTACGTCTATAATGTTCATGTATGAAAATGTATTTTACCATGGTTCTTTAAATATATTTTTAAGAAACAGTTAATTTATTAATTGTTTAATTAATGTTGTTATAAAAGGTACTGCTGAATGTTGTGAATTTATTCCTTTGAAGGCTTGTGTAGCCGAGGTACCAGAAGACATTACATTTCAGCAGCTTCCAGCTCCGGTGTGTGGTTGTTCCCTATATTGAATTTTATTATGTTTTTTTGATACATTTGTGTGATATACTTGGCCCTGTAATTGCATTTAATTGCATGTTTCATTTTAATGTTATTGCTACAAACATGAGACATGTATACTATAATAATATATTTTAATTTACTGCATTTTTACAGAGCATGACCATGACAATTTTAGGGTGTCTTATTTCAGAAAATGGGGAGAGCTGGGTAAAGAACTAGGACTAAAAGAAAGCTTAGAATAAACATTAATACAGACATGAAATTGGTAGAGAAATGGTGCTGACTAAATCTATAATGTGCCTTGACACAAACTTGATCCATTTCTTGCCTATTGTTAATTGCTAGCTTTTCATTGCTCAAGTAATTAGTTTAATTAGTTATCCATGAAAATTGTATTTTATTTATTTATTAATTGGTAATCAGGTAGGTGGGCTGGTCGAAAGACCATTTTCAGCCATGACTTGAAAGTACAGACACAAAGGCAAGCAACATGAACATTCAAGAAGCATAAAATACATAAGAACAAATGCAAAATCAAATGTTTTTTAAAAGGTCTCAGAACAAATAAATGCTTGTTGCAGATCCTTATGCTTGTGTTATCTACAGAGAATCATTGCAGAGATAGAGTTAACAGTAAAGCCAAAATTGTTTTCAATATTTAAGGTATACAAAGTCAATGTTGAATTTCAACATTTCAGGAAACAAGTAGGACAACATTTAGGATAATAAGCAGGAAAAGACTGTAACACTGGAGGTACCTTTAGTATTTGCAATAGTGTACAATAGATCATGGTCTGTTCTAATACTACACATTGCTTTTATCATGTCTCTCTCAGCATTTCTGTTGATCTATTCCCTCTTCTGTACTCTTCTAACAGTGACACATTATCTTAATTTATGTATATTTTTCTTTATTCAGTACTTCCATAACTGCATTTGATTTCTCCCCTCCCTTTCACTTATTGCCCTGTGTTTTTGTGGTAAGACTTCATCTATTATTAATTTAGCTGCTCAGCAATATATCCTATTTACTTCTGTTATACTGCATGAATTTCTATGAACAGTATTGATTACTGTTTTCATTTTTTATCAAACTTCTAACATTTTAGGCCTTATTGAATTTCTGTAGCCTATTTCTTTCATTGATCTTAACATGTTTAGTAAATCAAGCAATTCTTCCCTTAGATCATTTTCTTCTAAACTAAGGGCACATTCTTTCTTCTGTGTTTCTGACAGCATTCTACAGAAAGTTCAGGAAAATGGTCCTGTGCCACATTCTCTTCAACTTCATCCTGTGTCATCCGTTACTCTTTCATATGAGAACTCACTGGCCTATCACTCCACAACATTGACTGCATCACAGTTGCCACAGTTTCCTGTTCCTTCTCTTGCTGTGCAAAACTAGAAATTAACTTTTGTACTGGTTTCCTACTGAAGGCTCCAAATATCTTCATATGGCAACTGATCAGATGCTTTCTGCTCCACTGGTTTCTCCTTAATTTGGGGATTCATTTTCTATCATGCTGTGATGTTAGAGTTAGATTTTCTACACTAAATCCTTCACTTCGGAGATAATAACTTCATTTTCTGTTTCTTTAACTTCTCCATTACTAATCCTCTTTTCTACTTTCTCCCTTTGTTTTCTTATTGTTTGTAGTGTAAACATTTCCATATCCTGATGTCTTTGCCTGTATTTCTCTTCAAATATCTTTGGTGCTGTTTTTTTGTATTGATTAGTTTTGCTTTCTCCTTTGCATAAATATTGTACCACATTAAATGTCTTTTTCTTTCCCGTGTCCAGATTTATTCTTGAGATGTCTCCAGATCCTCTTATTTCTCCTTACTTGAAGGACTCATTGTTCCATCATGCTGTGACATAGACTTTCTACACTAAATCCCTCACTTTAAAGGTATTCCATAAATTCATCTATTTTTTAAACTTCCACTTTACTAATCTTCTGCTCTATGTCCCTTTGTTTTTTTGTTCAAATAATTTTATTCAGAAAAAAAACTTTTTTTTAAAACAATACATAGTAAATATAACAGATCAAATATAAGTGAATTGAATGAACTATTTACAGAATATACAATGGTCTCAGGTCAGACAAAGTCAAAAGGGATACAATCATAGATGTTGTTGTTGTTTGTCTTTCGGCTTTTCCCAGTAAGGGGTCGCCACAGCAGAACTCCGGTCCGCTAATGATTGGCAGTAGATTTTTATGAAATGCCGAGGTGCCAGCTCGACAACCAACCTTCAATGAAGGCACACCCATTTATGCACGCATGTCTTTCGAACGCTACCCAACCGCGGGGAGGACATGCAGACTCCACACAGAAGGCACTCATAGATACACAGTAATAAAGGTTATTGTACAAGCATTAACAAATTATAACTTGCATTCTTGCTTCTTCTTTTCTTATGAAGATAATATTGTGTCCATTTTGAGTGTCTCTATTAGGGAGAGAACTTTCTCCCAAGGATTGTTAGTCCATTTCTTCGGAAAGATCCTCATTTCCTTGACTTTAATTTCCAACAGTGTTACTTCTTTCAATAGAGTGAGAAAATCATCAATTTTTGGGATGATAAAGGAGTTCCATTTCCTAGTGATGCATTTTTTTGAGATAGCCATTATAGCCCAAAGAAGATAAAGTTCCTTCTTTTTCATAGTAGTGGTTTCAATTTTATTCAGAAGAATTAATGACTTTGACAAAATGAAAGAGTCAGTAAAAATGGCTTGCAGAAATTCACCAATATCCTCCCAAAAATTTTTAATATGAATACAGTCATATATAATATGTGACCAATTAGCATTACATTTTAGATTACATCTCCAGCATATTGCCTCATTAGTATTTATAAATCTAGCTATTTGATTAGGGGTGTAAAAGGCTCTATGCAAGAATTTTCATGCAAAGATTCTCCAACTTTGCATATTTGAAGTTAACTTAATAGAATATAGTATGTTTATTTTTGATTCCTTAGATAACAACAATGAACAATCTTTATTGATATAATTCCAAAATTTCTGGTTAGAATTTGTTTTGTAACTAATAATAATTTTATATAACTTTGAAGTTAAATTTGTCCAATTAAAATCTCTGTATAATACTTCATGTAGATAAAATATAAATTTAGGTATGGAGTTAAATGAAGAATTTTCTATTGTTCTACACATATCTTGCACATATGGTACCAGACTATTAAGAACTAACCAGTCACTACTTGATAGACTGAATGTATTAATTATCTGATTGACATTCATGACTGTTAGATTTTCTATACATTGATACCAACATGAGAAATTGTTTCCTTTCCGTGAGTTGAGTATTTATGGAAATATTATTAACAAAGTTTTTTGTAATATTAAAGGGAGTTAATAACTGAAACCATAATTTAATTTCAATATTATTGTTTATAAAGTTCTGGAAAGTTTTATAAATGTAATTTATATAATTTAGGTTAGTAGGCTTGGTGAAATTGTATTGTAAGTTGATACAGATGATATTCCAGAGTACATTGTTCTGTCCAAGCAGTTGTAAATTTTTTGCTAATTTATTTTCTTCCTGAAAAAATAGCAGTATGTAATGTTTTCCAAGTGGAAGAACCTTTTGGATCTATCCAATTTATAACTGTTTTAAGAATAGATGCTTTAATGTAAGATTCTAAATCAGGAAAGTTTATGCCCCCCATTTCCCAGGGTCTAATATGGTTTAGGAAAGCAATACTATTTTTTGGGATACCAAAGAAATCTTAAAAAGATTCTATTTAATTCTTTTAAAACTTTTTTACTAGGCATAATAGGCATTGCTAATGCGATGTAGTTTACCTTTAGGAGAAGTACCAGCTTTATTAACTGCAATCTGTTTCAAATGTTAGGAACTATTTATTTAATTTCACTACTAATGATTTAAGTGTACCCAGAATATTATTATGATTTGTAGATAGAATTAATTCTAACATTTCACACAAAACAATTCCTAAGTAATCTAGAGAAGAAACCTGTTCCCAACAATTGGATTTATGTTAGGAATTGAATTATTTTTATTATTTAATAACGTGTTTCAATTTGGAAGCATTAATCTTTAAACCTGAGATGTGATAAAATATTTCAGCTAATAAACTTAGTTCACATAGTGACTCTTCTGAATTTAATAAAGTGAGTAGAATATCATCAGCAAAGAGCATAATTTTGGAATTAATTTGATTATTAATTTCAATACCTTTAATTTTAGGGTTAAGACAAATAGTGGAAGAAAAAAGTTCAATTGCTAATGCAAACAACAGTGGTGACATAGGGCATCCTTGTCTGGTACCCTTAGTAATTTTAATCGCATCTGATGTGAAAGGGCCTAATTTTACATAAGCTAGATTATCCTTATAAATGTTTTTATTAAATTAATGAATCTTGAGGGGAAATTATAAATTTGTAGTATTTTGAAAAGAGAATCCCAATTTAGTGAGTCAAATGGCTTTTCAATGTCTAATGTTACTATTAAAACTTCAGCTTTGCCTCTATTTAAGAGATCTATAATGGTTAAAATTCTTTGTATGTTGTCTTGAATGTGTCTATTGTGAATAAACCCCATTTGATCCTCATTAATGACTTGAGTTAGAGATTTTTTAATCCTGTTAATCAGAATAGACATAAAAAATTTATAATTATTTAGAAGTGAAATAGGCCTGTATGAACTACACGAGTTGGGATTTTTAGTTTCTTTTAAAATAGGTGTAATTAATGTGTATCTCCATGAAGGTGGAATAATGCCTTGTAGATAAATTTCATTTAATGCCCTCTGAAGTACTGTTATGACTGATGATGGAAATAATTTATACATTTCTATAATGATTCCGTCTATGCCTGGAGCTTTGTTATTTTTGCCTTCCTTAATTTTCTCTTTAATTTCTTTAAATGTTATTTGTTTCTGAATGTTTATGTTTAAACTCTCTGGTATTTTATTTAAATTTGTATAATCTAGTCCTATATCTATTTTGTTATGAGGAGAATCATTAATATTATAATGCTTTGTGAAATGGAATTTGAAGGCATCTAATATATCACCTATATCTGATACATTTTTCTTGCTTTCCCCTTCATGAATTATATTTGTAATATTGTTTGTATTGGAATGTCTTTTTAATCTCATTGTTAGGCTATGCATATATTTTGGTGAAACAGCGTATGAATTTAATTTTAATTTTTCCAATGCCAGATAGGTTTTATGCATTATAATGTCATTGTATTTTTTATTCAATTCTCCAATTTCTTTTTTTTTTCAACCAGGTTCTCCACATCCTTGAGGTTAATTTTTATAATGTGTTTTTGAATATTAACTAATTCAGACTCCCGTTCTTTAACTTTATTGTTACCCCAGGAAATGATTTTACCGTAAAGATATGCTTTTAGTGAATCCCATAAAATAACTAAATTTACGTCACCAGTATTATTCGCATCTAAATAATATTTTATTTCCAAATATAACCAAGTTTTAAACTCATTTAATTTAGTAAAATATGCAGGAATTATTTTAGTAAGTGGTAGTTTCTTAATGTTCATTTGAATTCTAACAGTAAGTGAATTGTGGTCAGATATGGGGCAGGGAATTATGGAAGAATGTGATATTTTCATTTTTAAATCTTGGGATACATATAATTTATCAATTCTTGTTTGGGTATTGAATCTATAATCACTATGAGAAAATTGTAATGAACTTTCATTTTTAAGACTAAAGGAATCTAATAACTGCATGTTATCTAACTATTTCTTAAGAGTTCTTCCTGTAGATGTTAAACGAAATGGCCGTCGATTTGTAGTCTCCTGACTATCTAGGATACAATTAAAATCCCCTCCTACAATTAGACTACCTTTTGAAGTCTTATTAATAAGTTCTATGTGCTTCTTAATTGTTCCTACTCCAATACCTGGAAACCAATAAAGATTCACCAATGTCTAAATTCTATTACTATATCTTAATTTTACTATTGATAAAAGGCCATCTTTGTCTTCATAATTATATATTACTTGAGGATTAGTAACACTTTTCCTCCACAATGTTAATACTCTGTTTTTTTTACTGTATGAAGAGCTAGAGAGCTTTAAGAAATCATTTGGATTCCAAATGAAATTATCATTAGCTTTAAAGTGAGTTTCTTGTAGACATATTAATTGTGCTTTGTTTACTTTTAGATATTTAAGTAGGCTAGATCTTTTCTTTGGAATATTTAAACCATTCACATTTAGTGAGAGAAGTTCTATACTCATCCAGTTAATTTATTTATTGAAGAGTTCTGATAGAAAACAATAGCAAGTTATTTTGTTACTTATTTGCTGCATATCTTCCATACATATATTAATAATGTAGTAAACCTTCTTATTTCCTTTTGAGTTGTATAATATGTATACTAGAAGAGGCCAAAAGGTAAGACTAACAAGAGTACAATAGTTACTTTTATACACATGTATAGGCAAATATTTAAAATTATCTTGTAACAAACACGGAATGAATATCATTCCTAATCTGAAAGAACTAAAATGTTCAGTCAGATTAACCCTCATTACTAACAATAAATCAAATAACAATGAGAAGTTAGAGGCTCCATTATATGTTATTCTGGAGATAATAAATAATCAACTCCATCATATACTTCTAGTTTGATCCATGCACATAAGTATGCATTTATTGTAAAATTAACTTAATACAAAATTTAGGCTATAACTGGAACACATTTACTTTATGCATAGTAAATCAAATATGTATTTCAATGAAAATCAAATATTCATAAAATGTAGGTAAAAATGTCAAGAGATATTTACAACACCAGTTACCTTTCAACTTTCATGAGTTTCTGTAAAGTGACTCATTCATTTAGTAATTATCTTATATAATATACTATGACCAACATTGTAAGACTTCACTACAATAGTATCAACAATTAATCTAGTGAGCCATTGTAAATCCACAAACCACTTTTTCTCTGATGCATTGGTTGAAGAGTTCAAATTGTATTGTTCTAGACATGTAGTATTTCAATACATATATAAATACTGCTCCAAACAGTACTATACATAGAAAATGAATGTAATAGAGCTCAATATCGTATTTGTACATTACTCCAAACTTCAGTAAGGAGCTCCTTTGCTACTCTTGATGTAGAGCATTAAAATAGAGTAGATCATAAGTGATTGTTCACAGTTATACCTCAATATTAACACACAATACCATTCTAAGCATTATAAATTTAATTGAACAGCTACCATACATGCTAAATAAATGATACCAAATCTTAAAAACATAGGTAAGATAATCAATCTGTCAGGTTTTTGAAATAATAACTTCACAACCCCAAGCCTTTTTAGCAGTAAATTCCTTCTGAATGCATTTAATGATTAGAATAATTACCTAGATGAATGAGAATGCACAAATTGTTCTTTGTTTGTATTCTGTCACTACTATATCAAGAGAGAAGTAGTGTTACAGATATGGAGTTTCCAGTAATATATACCTTCATAAAAATCAGGTATCAGATAAGACCTCACACTTTCTTTTCCTCTTCTTATTGTGAAGTCAATTCCCAATTTTAAACTATCTTCTGTCAAAATCACCACAAAATATGCAATATACAGGTGCCTTAGAATCTTATTATTTATTCATTCAGTAAAGAATGCAAGTTCATGACTAATTTGAAAAAACAAAGGTAGTAAAATGAGTCAACTGAAGAATGCATCAACTACTCTCTCTCTGTTTTAATGGTTCCATATGTATATATCTTGTCTTTATATTTCATTTACCTCCCTTTTTTCAAATCTTGAGCAATGTTTAACAATCACTTTTCCCTTCTTTTTTCATATGTGTCAGTACAGACCTGTACACAATCCTTCATGTTGACAGATTTCAAGAGTAGAATTAGAATGAATTTGTACAAGTCTCAATTTATTACTGTAAGTGCATGTCAACTAATATATTGCATGCATTGTCACCTGTTTAAAATTCTACTAATCCAGGAATTTCAGGCCTCGTCTGGATATATTCAGTGAACTTGCAGAATATGTTCTATTAGTGTACTTTTCCCAATATTACAGTTGCAAGAGCAGAACTCACTTCCTTGTGTCCCATACTATAATGTTAATATGAAACTTTAAATAATGACCTATACAACTTGCATCTCTATGTCTCTTTGTGATCTTATGTTTTGCATTGTAAAATTTTCCATACGTGGGTGCCTTTGCCTATATTTCTCTTTGGATATCTTTGTAGCTACTTTTTTATAATAATTCATTTGACTTTCTCCTTTGCATAAATATTGTACCATATAAAACTCTCTCTCTTTCCCATGTCCATATTGTTTATACCTTTCAAACATCTCTAGATTGTGTTCTTTATATTTTCACACTTCAAAAGTCACTTCTTTTTCCAAATGGCCCAAGGTTTTTTGGTCTAGATATTGTTTTTCATGAATCTGTTGTATTAATGAGCACAAATTTGTACTTGAAGCTTTCCACAGAGTGGGGAAACAGATACTGAAGAAAAATATTCTTCATCTTCACTTCCTGAAGATTTGTATTTTTCTAATCCAATTGCCTGAATAAATGGCTTGTTTTAGTGGGAACAAAAGAAATACCAGAATTCCACCAAAGCTATTATGATTTGTTACAGGTGGATTTTCCTAAGCCTGCAGCTGTTCCTCCTTTGTTGCTAGACTTAGAAGACACTTTCTTTACAGCCAACATTTGCCTGACAGCCAGACACCTGTTCCCAGAATGTTTGACAAATTATATAAGGTGTCCCAAGCCAACAAATTCTGCCAAACTCCTTGTATCACATAAACGTATTCCTTCTGACAAGCTGGGGAAAGCATTGATAGGTTGGGAATAAATATTTATACTTTTTCCAATTTACCCTTCAAAATAGTGAATTGTCAGGCTCACACATTTTTGTTGGCTTCCTTTGATAATATGATAAAGTTAATTGCTATCCTCCCTTCTTTAGAAACTAAGGCATATTCAAAGTCATTAGTGTTCTCTGTGCCTTAGGTAAGCAAACATTTTCTATAACATTTCCATAAAGCTGCTATTGCTGTTTCTAGAATAACTAGCAGTGGGTAAGTGATAAGAACAGTTGCCTGAATGCTTTCTCAAGATTTAATAGAGGATAACAACATTGAGATCCTGAATGCTCCCCTGGATGAAATGGTGTTGTTTGGTCCTTCCTCTCTTGAGGCTCTTAAAAGGCTGGAGCAAAGAGGAAAAGTAAATTCATGGGGTTGACAAGATTTTTCAACCCTCCTTGCCAATATATAACAGAAATGTTTCTTCCAGTTTAGGTTCCCTTTTCAGGAAAGAATAACCATTCAAAGTAAAACAGAAGTAAAAAGCAACGACATGAAAGTTCCTAGATGAAAGGTGGGTCCTCTCAAAACCACAGACAATCTAGCAAAACAGACTATGTACCCCTTCATATGCTTTATCCTCCCCACCCTGGCATTCCAGTAAAGCTTTCCCAAAATTTAGGTCTTCACTTTCCCCTATGGCAGCAGATAACTTCAGATACTTGGGTTCTGAGAATCGTTCAAAATTGCTAGAGCTAACAGTGGGATTCTCTTCTTTTCAAGGAATTCTTTCTCATCCGACCAATCAAATTTCCCTTTCCCATCCATTCTAGATCAGATGCTGTATCGGGGGTTATAGAACCTGATCCCACAGGACTAAAAAGGGAAAGGATTTTATTCAATCACCTTTCTTATGACAAAGAAAGAAAGAAAGAAAGAAAAAAAACAATGGAAACCAAATGTAGACCTTTCTTTTTACACATTTGCATCACCTTCTAGTGCTCAAAGAATTCAGGCTCTTTTTATGTTTTTTATGGACCTGGTTTACATTTTCATTTTTCAGCTTTACCTTTTGGTCTGATAACAGCTCTAAGAGTGTTTACATAATGCCTGGCTCCTGTAATAGCCCATAGCAGGTTGCAGGATATTCACATTTTTCTATATTAGCCAACTGCCTTAATTTTATACATTCTTTCACAAGTTGTCAAAAATATCTGGGTTGGGGGAAATTTTTTTTCGTAACCCGGGTTTTTACGTGAACACAGAAAAGTTTACTATCATCCAGTGTTACAGGATATCATTTCTCAGATGTCTACTGGCCACATCCCTTATGATGGCTTTTCTTCCTTAGGATAAAGTTGAATGTAGCAAGGAACAGTTTCTGTTATTTTCCAACCAATCATTTGCATCTGCCAGTGAATATCTGAGAATTGTAGGTTCATAGCTTCTACTATTCTCATGAGTCCTTTGGCAAGACTTCGCATGAGGGATATTCAATTGTATGTCAACTCTGTTTGGACCCAACACCAGTTCCCCCTTTCACTCCAAATTCTAGTGTTGGGGTTTATAAAAAAAAAAAAGAGTTATTTTGGTGGATGAATCAGTTAGAGTATCTGCTGCAGAACCTCCAGATTCATAAACATTTTTGTACCCAACTGCAATAAAACTCATTAATGCAAACATAAATCTGGTTGTATCAAAACTATAATAGAGTGTTACACTCTTTCATTCTTTTTCTTTTTTTTTCATACAGTAATTATATTTATTTATTGCATACTAAAATTAATATATTCTCATTCAAGTGCAATTCCAATCACTTCCTTATGTGCAATATCACCCAACACCTCTGTGTATAGTGTACTTTTCTTTTCATGTGTTAATCATCTAGTAGTAAGTGTTGTCCAGTGTATATACGTAGTGTACAAGCATGCGCATCAGTTACCTAGACATCTACTTTTGTACTATAGTTATTGTTTATTCTTTAATACCTATCATGTCTGTCTTTTTGTGTTTGTTTTCTCCTGTAAAAGAGCTGACACTTGAAATTTCATTTAGGTAGCATTTGTGTTTCCTAAATAACATTTCTTTGAATCTTTGAATCTGTGACTCTCAAACCAGATCTTCCTTTTTCCTTTACAGCCCCTACTCAGCCTGTAACCACAGATATATCCGACTTTGCTAGGGAGCTGTGTCCAAGGAGGTGAAAGTTTAGGGCTTCTGAAAGAAGTAAGACAAATTAAAGCTCATAAATCTCAGAGAAATGGTGGTTCTAAAAATTGCTCTTAAATCTCCGAATCATTTTTGACTCTAGGCCCTTTTAGTAATCACAGTCAACACTACAGTGATGTGGTGCATAAACAAACAAGTGGGAACCACTTCCTGCCCCATTTGCAGACTATCTGTGATAGTCTGGGTATTAGAGGCTCAGTTCAGTCTGCTCTTCAGGCTGCCTACAGTTTGTCAAAGCAAAACATATCACAGGCAAACTGGTCAGGGTAAGGGCAGACCCTCTCAAATGGAAGTTGCACCCAAGGGTCTTCCAGGAATTGGTCCACCTATGTGAAACTCCTCGAGTAGATCTGTTTGCCTCCAGTCACATGAGACAACTAAAGAAATTTTGCTCCAGTACTCCTTGCACACAGACCTGGAATACAGATACCATTTATCTCCATGGTCAGGAAATGTTCCTGTATGCCTTTCCACCCATTCGAATGACAACCAGGGTTCTTCTAAAGGTAAAGATGGAATCTCTAAGGATACCTGTGGTGATCCTGATTTGGCCCCGGTATCAGTGGTTCTCAGTCTTTTAAAATGGACAATGGAATTTACCAAAAGCTTCTACATAAAATACATATAGTTACACAAGACAGAGGTTGTTTGACACGTACTGACTTTCATCTTCTTCTGCTGCCTGTTTGAATAATAAAATTTAATACATTTTAAGCATCTAGTTTCTGAGGACATGTGGCAGGTATTAAAGGAGGCAAAAGAAATCTGTTACTATGAAATCATGTTTGGATAAATTGAAAAGATATTCTAGCTGTTGCAATGACAAGATCCAGGACCCATTCGAGGCTTCAACTCCGTGGCTCTGCAGTGTTTGTATGAGAGATTATCCTCTGGTCTTTCTTACTCCTCTATCAATATCCACCTTTAGGCCATCTCTGCTTGTCTGCCCTTTAGATACCCACTTTTCTACTCTACCTCAAGTGAGACAGTTTTTGAACAGGCTTTTTCATATCCATCCACTTTGAAGGCATGCAGGTCCTTACTGGAATCTTATTTTTGTACTGGAAAACTTACGCTCTTTCTTATTATACTCACAAGGCTATTTAAATTTCTTTAATCACTGCTCTGACTTCAACAAGCAGAGAATCTGAGTTGCAAGCTGTTATGTTGGAGCAGCCACCATAACATCTTTCACAGAAATAGGGTAATACTGAGAACAAACCCTTCCATTACGCCTAAGTTTTTTTTTTCAGAGTTTACATTGAATCAGGCAATTTGCCTCTCTGGTTTCTTCCGTGAACCAAACAGAAGAAAAAAAAAGAGAGAGAAAGAAATTATTTCATACACTCTGGATGTTCATCGGCAACTCAGATACTACAATGATAGGACACAAAACCATCACGACTTCAGATCAACTGATTATTTCCTAAGAAGGTAAGAAAAAGGGATAAAAATTGGTAAGTTTCTGAATGGTTGTCTCATGCTGTTGCTAGATTCCTTTTCTAGACTCAGAGCAGGCTTTGCTAAGACGATTCACCAAGGGCTCCTGGGTTCTGATCCTTCTTCCTTTTCTGTTTCTTTCTAAGTTCTTTATAATGATGGACATAGTAAAACTGTGTGAGTAAACTTACCATAACAGTATATGTTCTAATACATCACTGATGCAGTAGCCACAGCCTCCATTCCCCCTTTTATGCTTTTTTGTCAGGGTGTTGGATTTTTATTATTACTGTTCCTAGCAACCAGGGCTATAGACTCCCTTCTCTGAAGCAAGATATTTCTGAAGGCTTGGTGCCCTAACCACTACCTTTATACCAGTTTCCTTGAACTGTGCAATGGGGAAGGTGCCCTAAAGCTTTGGAAGTTGGACAACTGGTCCGATCCTTGTCAGGACATTCCATATACCTTAGGTTATTGCAACAGTGATCTCTTCAAGCATCTACCATTATGGTAAGTTTACTTTCACAAGTATATCTTATCTTAAAACTTCTTCTTCTTTCGGCTTTTTCCAGTTAGGGGTCACTACAGAGGATCATCTGTCCGCTCATGACTGGCAGTGAAGTTTTAAAGCGTCGAGTTGCCAGCCTGGCACCCAAACTTCCACAGAAGGCACACACTCACACTTAGGGCCAATTTAGAGTGTCCAATCCACCTACTGCATGTCTTTGGGATTATCTTAAAACTATAGAACAATAATTCAGTATCATGCACAGTGCAATACAGTTTTACAACACTATCACAATTGTAAAGTTCTCTCAGTTTCATTTGCTAGTACTTTAGGGACAAATTATATATACAAGTAACAGACATCAAGCAAAGAGTAATGAAGAGTCCTTTGTTGTGTCCAGTTACTCAGGTTTTGGCAAAAGCTGGAACTTAAATATTTTGAAATGTAGTTGAAATATAAGTTTCTAAGCAGTAAGTAGTGTGACATAAGCAGGAAAACTTATCAATTGGGTAACAAATAAATAATACAGGACAAATGTGTTTATTATTAGTACAAAGAACTAGGAGAAAAACTTAAAACTTTGAGTATAAATTGTAAAAGTGCCCTTAAAAGATCAAAAATATTTTTATAATCCTTTGAAACACTTAATGCTGTAGAGTTTGTCAAACAGATCTGAAACCAGGGCATAAGTAAAATGGGAACAAACCACGATACCTAAACCAGATCAGCAAAAATATGTTATCCTTCCATATAACTTAAAACAGACATCTCAGTCCCTTTGATTCCACATTAAAAGGGCCTGTAGTCAAGTTTCAAAATAAAGGAAGGGCAATGGCTTTCCTGTCTTCTGGTAGTGATATGGATGGGCAGAGAAGGTGTTGTCCTGGATACAACAGGGCATACATGTAGCATACATGTAACTGATGGAGTCTGTATGTAAGGGTGCAACAAGAATGTGCTATGCATGAGTTGTAAAAATTCATCAGGTGTGTACACCAAGCAACCTGTCAAGAATGAGCTAGAATTAATGGTAAAAACAATTTAAAAATGAAGAGAATATATGGGGTATTTGGACACCAGATGGAACAACGTTAGAAATGGTAGAAAAGTAGTGAATATGAATTGTATGAGACGGAGAGGAATGACTAAGGAAGGTAAACACAGATGAGCAATTTTTGTCTACTTGTTCACTGAAGTATGATAATGGGTGAGAATAAGACAGCAGGTAAAAAAAACGGAAGAATGGATTATGCCGGGGAAAGTTCATTAAAGATGCTATGAAAGAAGAGGATAAAGGGTATGCAGTATATAACTGAAACGTGATTAATTAGAGTAAGAGAGTGGAAAGCTGTATCCAATTTCTATCTCAAGAAGGTTAAACCGGATGTCAAAATAACAATTGTGCTATTCAATGATACGATTCCTATCCATGAAATGTTATGATGAATGTCCTAGACAATAGATTCCATAAATGTATAAAAGGAACATTCAATTCAACTTTACTTGGTATATAAGGTCTCAGGAGCACATAAAGCAAGAAAGGCATAAAGCAAGTTAAAAGCAACAGATAGCACCCTAAACAGGAACTTCCAAACATATTTATTTTATTTATTTATTTTATTTATTTTCCATTTGTTTACTCGGTTAGTCCGACTGGACATCAGGTGACCATTTTCAGTGGAAGCCTGGGGAGAAAAGCTTCAGATACATAGTAAAAAAATTATAAAAAAAAAAATAAATAAAAATAATAAAAAAATTATTTAAACATAGCTATTTTGTACAAAGAGAATACAACATATAAAAGGAGTAAAATCAGAGTTTTACAAGTGATGTAGCACACAGTGGTTAGAATATTGAGAAACAAATTAAACAAGATATTATACAACAAATATACAATTGCTTGAACATAAATTCAAAATGAAGTTTCCATAGACAAACAGGGTCATAAACTAGAAATCATAAGTATAAAGGGGGCCTAAACACCTGGTTCACAGTACTGTGCACTAAGTGAAACTACACAGTACACCTGTGATCTTGGGATGTTGAAAGTCAGGAACAGGTGAAATCAGTCTGGTTCTGTATAGGAACATATCCGAGTTTTGAACAGGAGATCTTTTAGTAGGGATTTGAAAGTATGTTTACTATTTAGACATCTGGGGATAGAGAGTTGCAGGCCTTAGCAACGGCATAGGAATAATAAGATTGGTCTGAGCTATGTAAGCAATTGGTTACAGTCAGTAGTGCGGTACTGGAAGATCTTAGTTGATGTGCAGTATTATGGAAGGTGAGTAGACCAGAGAGGGCAGGTATTTTATTTTGTTGTTATAGTAGTTGATGGGTCAGGAGAAGTTGATTGTATTTTAGTAGGTTAGGGAGTTCTAACCATCCTAGTTGTCTTAGGGAGAGGCAATGGTGATAACAAAACTTAGCATTGGTTGCAAATGTTGAGATTTTATTGCAGCAGGTAGATAGTTTCAGAAGTTCAGATTTGTTTAGGTTAGTTAGAAATGGGGAAGTGTATAGTAAGGTGGAGTGTAGATGGGTATGGAGATAGTGATTCAGGATTCCTGTGAGAGGAAGCTCTTGCAGCGGTAGAGTGAGACTAGTTTTTTATGAACTTTGGCAATTGGTAGTGCTATATATTTTTGAATTTTGGGTTTTGGTCAATAGTTACAACTAGCTGGCTTGAGTTACTGGTGTGATGAGGGTATTGTTAGAGGATGTTACTGAGAATGGTGAGGTAGGGGTGAAAGATCTAGACGGGTGGAAGATCATGAGTTGGGTCTTAGCTGGGTTTAGTATGAGATGGGAGGAATTTAGCCATTTTTCTTAAGTAATGAAGGCTTCCTGGGTACTATCTAGGAGTAACTGTAGAGAGGGGGCTGAGCAAAAGACACTGTTGCATGCCAGTAAAGTATATATACATTGCTGAATGCCAGTAATAAAAAGTAGTAGAAACGTTATGAGTGAAAAAGACAGTTAAATGAAGGACTTTGAAAGAAGTTTCAATGGTAGAACAAAGAAATATGTGTATGTTATCTGTTTGTATAGATATATAGATGTCCAGCCATCAATCTACAACACCTTTTCCCATTTTTGCACAGGGGGTTGGGGTGTCACATCAACAGTGACAATTCACAATGACAGTATCTATGTACAGAAATGCAATGTACACACTTGTGCGTGCATACACACACACACACACACATATATATATATATATATATATATATATATATATATATATATATGTATGTATGTAAGTATATAAGTAGGTATAGGTTCATAGGTAGGTACTAGGCTATTGGCCCTAGGGCATAATAAAGCCTAGCCAAAAATATTGTGCTATCGCCTCCCTCCCATGTGGTTTAGATACCTGCGCCCCTGTCGAGCAGGGCCACAGAAGTGATTCCCGGGGTGAAGTTCCTGTTTCCCATCCACTCATCAAGATTTCTCTTGAAGAGTGCCAATGAGGAGATCTGCCTCACATATATGGGGACCTTATTCCAGAGCAAGGGGAACCTCTGGGACACAAATCTGTCCCTTCAACACGTCCTGTTTATTGATGTTGTCAGGTTTATGTCCCTTGAGCGTGTAGCTCTGGTGGATTGGGTTTTCCTTAGGTGGAGCATTTCTAGCAGTTCGGGGTTTGACATAGTCTTGTATGTCAGGCAGAGATCACCTCTGAGTAGCCGGTACGTGACAGTTTTTTTAGCCTCATGGCATAGGGCATCTGTTTAAGGCCCATTATCCTCTTTGTGAGGTACTTTTGAGGCCTCTCCAGTTGTTGCAGATGTCTTGTTAGGTACATCCCGAACAGGGCATTATATTCAATAATGGGTCTAATGAGTGATGAGTAGAGGGTGACAATAGCTTCCTTATTCCTAGATGCAAACCCCTTTGTGATAAGGTGGGCCATGTAGAAGGATTTTCTAACTCCTTTAGCAATTTGGTTGTCGAAGGAGAGGTTACCATCTACCTGAGTCCCTAGGTCTCTTATCACACTCTCTGTGATAAGTGGGCTGCCACCTATGTTGTAGTTCATAGGTACTTGTTTTTTCCCAAAGAGGATAACAATGCACTTTTTGGCATTTAGTTTGAGGCCATGGTTTTGGCACCACGTATCTGTATCTGTAAGACCCTTTGGAGGATGTCGACGTCAGTAGGAGTCTCGATTATGGCACCCAGTTTGCAGTCATCTGCGGACTTTGTTAACCATAGTCCCTCCGTGTTTGCTTGTACATCAGAGAAATAGATACAAAAACAGGAGGGGCCCAAAGACTGAGCACTATGGTACACCGCTAGTCACAGGTTTGGAGGCTGATCTAACATTTCCTATTCTCACTGAATGGGTTCTATCCATGAGCCAGTTAGAAACCCATCTTGTAACATAGGGGTTTATATTTGGGATGGTGAGTTTGTCTATAATTCCAGAATGGGGATTGGTATCGAAGGCCTTTGCAAGATCAAGGTATGCCGTGTGAACCACCTTACCCTCATCTATTGCTTTAGTGACCATTTCGAAGAAGTCAGCCATATTTAGGAGACATGACCTTCCCATTATGAACCCAAACTGGGTGGGGTCTAGAGTTTGTAAGTTCCCAATGTCATTGTTTATGAGTTCCATGATGATGCGCTCCATGGCCTTGCAGACGAGACTCATCAGGCTGATGGGGTGGTAATTCCCAGGGTCAGTGGTTGCATCTCCTTTATGGAGTGGGATGACTGTTGCCATGCGCCACTCTGTGGGCACATAGCCTGAGGTGAGGCTATGGTTAAACATGGTATTAAGGTGATGGGTTAATTCATTTTGGAACTCATGTAGCATGCAGCCTGGGATGCTGTCTGGTCCCATGGATGCTGTGTTACTTGCCTTGGAGAGTGCTGTTTTCACCGGGGTGTCTGTGATTTTAGGGGTGGCACAATCTTCTGGTATGGATATGAGCCCTTGGGGGGAAGTTTACACTGAACCTATCTGCCAATATCAGTTGGTGCCGTGAATTTTGAACCATTATGCTATAGCTCGGAGCAGATCTGAGTGTTGCTATTAAGGTTTTTGACATAGCTAAAAAATGCTTTGTGACTGTCTTTGGTGTCTGTTGTGATTTTTCTTTCAAAGCTCGCCTTAGAGTTTTTTTATGAGTTTCTTAGTTTTTTGCTAAGGTTGGTCAGGAAGCCCCTCCATTCCTGGGTTTTTTACTTTTTTTTGCAGTAGTTTCTTCCTTCTGTTATAGATCTTATTTATGGCGGTGGTCCACCAGACTGGTTTCCTCTTTTTGGAGGAGTAGGTCTTGGTCTTGTTCGGGATAGCACTGTCCATGCACTCATGTAGGTGCTTGTAGAGTGCTTTTGTGTAGGATATAGCAGATTCAGTCAAACTGACATCCTACGTGGGAGTAACAAAGTTTCCCACCTCTGTTTTGAGTAGCATAAAATTCACATTGGAGAAGTTTTTCACCATGGTTTCTTTTGGGATGGAGGGTAGGGGTGGTATGTGGATATCTAGGGTGATGAGTTTATGGTCTAATCTGACCAGTGAGGAGTTTACCACAGGTGTGGAGCATTTGTCCCCCATGTTAGTAATGACCAGGTCCAGTATATTTTTACCTCTTGTGGGGGTATATACAAGCTGGTCCAGAGCATTGGAGTTAATGTATTCCAGGAAGCGCTGAGCAAAGGTATTAGTACTTTCGTAGTTTTCCCAATTGATGTTTGGGTAATTGAAATCACCTAGTATAAGGGTGTTTGGTTGGACTCTCATGCTTTGCAGTACCTTGAGGAAAGTGGAGTGAGTGTCCTGGAGCAGGGAAGGTGATCTGTAGCAAGCTACAATCTGTACTGTAGTATTGCCCATTGTCAGTTGCACTTGGATGATCTCCGAGACATCATACTTTGCAACTAGTCTGGAGGTGTGGTTATCCTTGATGCATATGGAAACACCTCCTCCCTTTGTATTTTGGTCCGGGTTTTGTGGCAGAAATGTGTGGTATGAGTTGTAGCCTGGAATCACTGGAGTGCTCTCTTGAGCTTTGAACCAGGTCTCAGTTACTGCACAAATATCTATGTTCTCCATGTTGAGAAGTGCTTCGAGAGAGTGCATTTTGGGGTTTAAACTCCTAGCATTTAGCAGCATGACCCTCAGTTTATTATCGTTAGTACTTGTTAAGGTGGTAGGTTTGTTTTTTGAGCCTTGCCTAAAAAAAGGCACTATGGGGGTGGCAAGAGCCTTTGGCAGTATCCTGAATCCCAAGGGGTGACAGGTGCAAGCCATCTCTGGCGAAGCATTTAGGCTTGTTGAGCATGTCATCCCAGGCAGACAGATACTGGATCCTCTTTGAATGACACCAAAAACTTAGCCAATTGTTGAAATTTATAATTTTTTCTTTGTACTGTGGTATACTTGGTGAGGGTAAGATGCTACTCAGGGCTAGGGTCATACCTGCCTTGATTACATAATGAGAGAGCTCTTCTATGTCCCTTTTCATGTAGTCCAGGGAGGTACGTCTCAGGTCATTCACACCAACATGGACAACGACAGAGTCATATTTGTACTTGTTGTGGAGTGACCTGAGTGCATGGTTAATGTAACAGATTCTGGCACCGGACAAGCAACTGACAGTGACCTTCTCTTTATCCAGCCTTGTGAGAGGGACATTGGTGTGCCTGACTATGGAGTCACTTATTACAAGTGTGTTAGGTATGGTGTTTTGTCTTAAGGGCTGTGGTTGTGTGGCACACTGGTTTTTGTGGTCATGTGATGATTGTGGTGTGTTTGTGGGTCTAGGTTGCTTGCGTGTCTGCTTTGGAGGTCTCTATTGTTTCCGCAGATTCTTATTTAGAGCCTTCGAATATGTCTTTTTGTATCTATGTGTGGGGTTAGCAGTTGCATGTATGGTGGGTCTATGTGTAGTAAGTGGTGTGCTGCTGGTTGGTACCTTCTCCTCTTGACTGTCAATTCCAGTCATGACTGGAGAGAGTTCTGCTTCACGTTTAGCTATGTAAGTGCATCTTTCGCAGATTTCGGTGTCTTGTGGTAGGAGGAGACGGGTGTCTGTGTACATGAGGCAGTTGTGACATTGCCTCAGGATGCCCAAATTCATCAGGTGCACAAGAGAACACACTGGGAACTGGCTCTTGGACATGCCTAAATGGGTAAAGGAACTTATTCTTGTTTGCCTGGTGGGGAGAGTAATTTGACTGT
>NC_056728.1:428520836-428541858 GCF_019279795.1 Protopterus annectens
GAAGTGTTTGTTTCTGCTGCTGGCCCTGCAAAAATGATTTTAAGACATTTAAGAAATAGCATACACTACTGTATGTTTATTAAGGAGGCATGGGGACATTTACCATGCACACTACCTTTACTGTCATTCTTTGCAGACCTAGAGTGTGCACCTATTAACAACTGTCATGTGCTTAATGCAATCATTCATTGTCAGCATTCGATTCCCTATATAAATATACTTTACTGTGTTTAAACCAATCTTTCTGAGCAGATGAGTGTAGCTGCTGCACATATTGGTAATAGCTAGTCTCCACACCACCTCTGATTACTCCAATGCCATTATCTTCTGTGGCACCATCATCCCCATGGATAGGGAGGAAGTATTCCTCATCTGGTGTTAAAGGAGTACCACACCCACAGACTCAAAAAACATGTTTAAAACATCATGGTATGATGTTTCCTACACTTTAACAGCACTCTGGGATCATTTACAGGATTTTAAATATTTTTATATGTAATTCCAGACTGTGACCACCTGGAGGCTGGCATATTGACGTGGTTTGGATAAATCAGGTTGCCATCCAGTATCCCAGAAATCATTGTTTGGCTCAAAAATGTTACATCATGCAGGCCTCCGTTTGCCTAAAGTTCCTGTCATTTCATAGATGTTGCATGCGTACAAAGTACTGAGTAAAATAGAACAGTGTAAGTAACATTCCCTGCTGCTGGATGACTACTTAAAAAAGAGAAACAGTGCAAATGCCACAGAACACACTCAAAGTGCTGTTTTACTGCTGCCTTTTTTTTCTAAATTTAGTTTAAATGGCACTAATTTGTGAGACAATGAATTCCAGTCCATTTACTTCTCCCCTCCCCCATAACACTTAGCTTCCCTAGCTGTCAAAGTCCTGAGGGTAATTTGACCTGGTAATTCCATTGATTGGCAGATCTCAGCAGGGTGCTTGACTCATGTAATTTAATCTTTGCTCTAGCATTTCCTTTGTTAGAGGGGACATTTTTTTGCTGCTCTATAGCCATGGCCTTACTTGACTGCAATCACATCCAGTAAGGTCTTGCACCAAGGAGCTAAAGAATAAAACATTTATACGATTAACCAGTTTAGATCTTTATTAATTTAAGTGTTAAGGTATCACTTCATGCTTCCACCTTGTTAAAAATTGAGATTTACATGTGCAAAGTGTGTTGGTATGCAGTGTTTGCCTTCATATGGTTTTACTCCACTGGTTGGTTTGCAAAAAAACCTTTTGCAGTGTCCCTGGATTTGTCTTTGTACATACAAACCACATTGCTATATTTCCGCCTTCCTTTTCTTGTGTCCAGAAGTCACTTATAACAAAGTAAATTTTTTATTGATTTTTTTTTTTTAAATAAAGGACATCAAGGTTAACTTACCTTGAATCAGATAATGGATGCCACTGCAAAGAATCACTGTTGAAATATTTGTGCATGGACAAAATCCCTTACTAAATCTATTTGCCAGCCTCCAGTTCAGTTGGTGCTATGGCTTTAATATACTGGTGTGTTTGCTCATGCCTTCCAAATATCTCCACAATTACATACCAGTTTTGTAGTGTAGTAACCACCTGACATGCCCATACACCTTTAGCCATCAATATGCAGCTACTCCTGTTCATGTGAGTATGTGAATTCATTTTCAGACTTAAGGTGTGGAAGCTGCACTGAATAATTCTAGGTGCTTGTTCAGGTTTCACATGGTGCTTGCTTAGAGCTACTCTCATGTTAAGCCACTGTGAATATGTTGCACTGCCACCTCTGATACCAGGGTAATGTTTTAATCTTTCTATTCCCGCACTGCACACTAGCAGTATCTGGTGCAAATACAACAGAGAAGTATGCAAGCGATACACTACCTAAGCATCATTTGCCGTGCAGAATGTACAAGTATGCATACCAAATTTCTGTGTTTCCAAACATCGGTGTTACTACACTACTGCTGAATAAAATGAACATATTGAAATGTAACATGACCTGTTACCAGATGTAATTAAGATTTTTTCTTGTATAAACACATTTCCATGATTCTCTGGCTGTTTGGTTTGATTCACTTTACTGGCTACCTGTAGAGGTTTGCTCTTTCTTAGCAAGTTGCAGTAAATATTTTGTTATCTGGTTGTTTACCTGGTTAGTTTGACTGGGCACTCTATGAACGTTTTCAGCGGCAGCCCGGGGTAAAAGCTCAAAATGGTGCCATCTCAATGGTCTGACCTTGTACTGTAGTCCCTTAACTGCTGCCTTGCATATCTTGCATAAGGCAGATCTGAATTATCCATTGCAATGTCCAATTCACTGTTTCATCTACAGATTGTGTGCCTACTGCCTTTGACGAATACATTGCCTAGGTTACAGTAAAAAAAATAACATTGCAATAGGGAATGGATGGCAAACCAAAGAAACTAAGACAGTCACAACTACAGCACCCAACATTAGAGTACAACTTATGATTTCCTATCCATCTACAGGTTGCGGTAGTAGAACCCACAGCCATATGCATAAAAAGCAAATGTACTCACCGATGAGCTGCTACCACTGCTTTCAAGTGCTGTAGCACAATCACTGATGACCATATGCTAAACAAAACAATTGCACATTGAAAACAGATTTCACATCAAGACAGTGACAAAAATAATGGCAATGCAAATACAATCAGAAGGAATTCAAAAGAAACTACACAACCTACAAGCTCTGTAGAGAATACAGAAACATCGGATTTGTGACGTCACACAGACATGGTTTAAAGCTACAGAATGTACTCTGTCAGTGCAAGGCTAAATTGCCTTGCACACATGTAGACCATGAGGCACAAGAGAATGGGACACAAGGTGGAAATGTGTCTCAGTCTTGATTAGCAGCAAGTATTCTTCAATATTTTCAAACCGGATGACACCCAGGCATTTACCCACATGCAAATAACTGGAGAGTGTCCCTTACCATATCTGAGCAAGCTACAGGTCATCATCTGTGGCTCAAGAAATCACAGCTCAATATAGGAATGAATGCTGATTATCATCTGCTGTTAAAATCAAGTAAAAACACTAACACCCTATGCAAAAACTCAGAATAAGTTTTGCAAGGATCTGCCAATGCACACATGATATTATGCTGATTATTAGTCAGAGAAAATCAAATGTAATGTTCTTTGCACCCCATAATAGTTTGCTAAAACTCTGCACCTGACAATAACTGACACATCAGGCAATATGCTGCCTGTAGTAACAGAGCAAAAAAATATCCAGGATCACATTGGACCCTACTCTCTTATTAACAAACCATACAGATAATATTAGCGGAACCTTAAATAACTAAATTTATGCTACAAGCTCTCATACCTTCTCACCTCCAGCATGTGCACAACCAAAGCTGTAAACATACTTATCCCAAAAACTGAGCATGGGCTCCCTTTAATAGCTCTTCACTCTACCACAAATACAAATAACACTTGTACTGTTACTTTTACAAAGATCTGTAGATTTGAATTACTTGCAGAACCAAATATGCACCTTTGCTATTTCCTCCAATGCTTCAAGTAGCTGCCCATCAATGAAAGAACAACCTTTCTACTTGGTTCAAAGATACAGAAATTATTTAAATGGGACTTTGTCTAACTCTAAAATCCAAACTACATATTAATCAAACTCTTATCTGAGAGACGGTCAGGAAGATGGCTTAATATTTATCAGACCATGTTTCAAGACAACCACAGGAAAACATGCATTCTCAAAGCTGGATTCAGCAGGCTGGTATAATCTCCCAGGAGTAGCTAGGGAGCAAATTAATCTGGAAGCATTCAAAACTAAATTAACAGAACTGTGGGATACCAGATGCCTGTGCTATTGTGACAATGGCTAGTCAGTTCTTGATGTTGGAGTGAATGGCTAGCCACTGCATACCACTCCTATGCCAAAATGCACCTGCACTATGACTGTAGCATTGATATATGTATGGTAAATAAAGCAATCCTGAGGGAAAGCACTTTGGATGACATTATCATTATGTTGGATGGTGCTACTGTTTTTAGCAAAATGGATGTGAAGACAGGTTACTACCAAATGGAGGTGAATCCTAAGAACAGAATAACAAATACATTTTTAATCATAAAGGTCTTAGAAGATACAGGAGTTTAATTTGGGTTGTAAGATCGGTTGCAGAAATTTTCAGATGTATAATATATTTTATCCCAGGCATTCTGAATGTTAACATTTTCTTTGACTATGCAGCCTGTGGCAAAACACAGAAACAATGATTCTATAAGCCAAGTTTTACAAATATGCAAATAATTTTGACATTAAACTGAAATGCAAATTTAATACATAATTTCTCGAGTTTTATGGTAATATATGTTCAAGGAAGGAAGGGTCACCAAATCTAAATAAAGTTAAGGCAATATACAACATGTCACCATACTGAAATGCAAAAGTAGTAAGATGTTTCCCAGGCATGGTAAATTACAATCCCTTGTATGGGTAGCTCTTTAAATGACAACTGCCTTTCTAAGGGTTTTAAGATTAGTAATTTGCAGAGTGTTAGTATGCCGCGGTGGTATGGCGGTAGCGTTGTTACCTCACAGCAAGAGGTTCTCCCGTTCGATTCCCGGCTTGGCTTGGGAGTGCCTTCTGTGTGGAGTCTGCATGTCCTCCCCGTGGTTGGGTAGCATTCGAAAGACATGTGTGTGTAAATGGGCATGCCTTTGTTGAAGGTTGGGTGTCGAGCTGGCACTTCGGCGTTTCGTAAAAATCTACTGCCAATCATTAGCGGACCGGAGTTCCGCTGTGGCAACGCCTTACCGGGAAAAAGCCGAAAGACAAACAACAACACGTAAATAAAAAGTGTTAATATAGTGCATTTTATTTTTTATGAACAGGAGTTTCTTACTTTACTGATCGCTCTCTCATACACACACGCAGGCACTTCAAAAGTCATACACACACACTCCATGCATTCCTTTACTGTTCGCTCTCTCACACACACGCAGGCACTTCATAAGTTATATACACACTCTCCATGCATTCCTTTACTGATCAGACTCTCATACACACACGCAGGCACTTTTACATTCATACACACACTTTCCATGCATTGCTTTACTGTTTGCTCACTCACACACATGCGCAGGCACTTTTACATTCATACACACACTCTCCATGCATTCCCTTACTGTTCGCTCTGTCATACACACACGCAGGCACTCCTACATTCATACACACACACTTCATTCTCTCCCCACACACTTGCAATCACTGCCCAAACAACACAAGAATCAAGCCCACTATCCTTATGTCTGCAGAGAGACATATTTTAGATAAAAAAAATTCGTACGTGGCAAATAACCGATGGGAGAAGCACAGCAACATAATTGAGTGTTTGTCGGTGTGAGCGTGCAATTACGATCTAACAAGCCATTACTTTACACTCGCTAAGCTGTTTAGCGAGTATAAAATAAGAAAAAAAAAGTAAACAGCTAAGCGAGTGCAAAATAATGGCTTGGAAGTTTGTAATCGCACAGTCATGCACACACAAAACTTCAGACATCACAGGGCCATAAAGAAAAACGGTTGCTATTGGCAACCAAGACCACATGGAACAGCTGGCAAAGGAATGCCACAGGAAAGGAAATTACATAAAAAAAAAGTACAGGGCATTAAAGGAGTAAAACAGTGCCAGTTTGCAGACTGAAGTGGGACTAATGCATCAGACAACGGACAGCAAGTTTTTTCATTACACCTTCTCACTGAACAGATTACAAGACGGCACAACCACTACCCATATTGAACAGGAAATCTTTAAGGTAGTCAGTGGTACTGCTCTTTAGGAAAGTTAGAGGAAATAACTTCGGAAAGAAGACAACTTTATAGTAATAATTGCCACTGGCAACCAACACCACGCGGAACAGCTGAAATGCTGCAGCAAAGGCAAATAAATATAAAAAAGTACAGTACTAAAGTGCCACAGTTCAATACCAAGTGCATACATGTATCCACAACAGTTGTTTGGTCAGCAGGACCCAAACAGGCAATGTTTAAACATTTTTGGATGCACGTGTGAACTTATACAGCACAGCGACAGAAAAGCCAGGAGAAATGAAGATGCTACATTAAAGAGATAGTGATACTTTGCTGTCAAACAATGTATTTCTACAAAAAATGTCATACTCACCAGTATAAATCCACGAGGGAAGCTGATGCAGAAAGAGACTCACACAAGGTTCCAATAGGGAAATACAGAGTACTGGAAACACAATGCTAAAAAGAAGTAACCTACCTCCTGCACTTGTATTTGAGCACTCAGGCTGGGGAAGGACAAGGGAGCCATGACATCACAGAATGGGTGGGTCTTATTATTTTAGTTAGAATCAGTGGTGATGTCACTTTGGGGGAGGGAACTGATTAAAAAAAATAAATAAATAAAAAACCTGCACTGCCTGGCCTCGATGATGTCAGTAATTGGGTGACTCCAGCAAGCTTTATTCAAACGTGAGAGAATCATTTTCTAAGTGAAACCATCACAGTATGAGCAGGTAGGCTTCTGTTACAGAAGTAAGGGGAATTATAAAAAGTGTAAATGCTTTATTGTTGTTGCTTTACAGAGAACAATGTAAATAAGGAGGAAAAGGGCTATGAAGTTGAGGAATACATTAGAGAAACCTGTTGTACTCCTTTAATGAGATAATTGTTGGAGCCCCTCCCCCATACTGGTATGGGCAGTTACATTCTAACTTACCTTATTTCTAGGATGCCCTACCATATTATTTGCGCACTTCATACACTGTGTTAATCTGTGATTTCTGCCACTCATTCCATTGATGTTCAAGACAACTTGATTCTAGGCTTTTGTCCTCTCAGCTTGTTAGTGACCCTTTTACCAAACAGACACTTCTGTTATGTCCTAAGGACAATTTTTTTAATTGTCCTTTCTCTGACTTGATCCCTTAGTTTACATCATTACTACACAAGAAAAAAATGGCCACAGTCACATACAAAAAATGTTTGATATAATCATCAGTCAAACAACATTACAATGGTCATGTGTGCCTTCGATCATCCTATAAAAAAGTTAGCACAGACCCCATAATTATATACACGTGCAAAATTTCATCCAGCAAAGTAAAGTTGTGCTATAGTAATGTTTGCACTATCATTGGAAATGCTGCATATCTGTAAATCAAATGGTATACAGGTTACTCACACCTTAACCTAGTATGTGACATTAATAGATCCTGCTGTAGGGAAACATATGTCTCCCAGAGATTACCACACCTTTGGAGCAGACTCACACTTCATGTCAAACAAGCACCTCATTGGCCCTCTTCAAACGCAATCTGGTCAATTGGATGGGTAACCATAAATTTACCCCGGGGGTTCCACCTGTGTCCCTCTTGGGCAGGGGCAATAGGTGATGATTGTGGAAATAAGGGTAGAACTTGGGTAGGCTTGTAAGGATCCCAGGGCCATTAACCTAGTAATGCTATGATCCTATGATACTACGATCCTGTGATCATAAATACTTTCAAAACAGTACAGCACTCACTTTTTTTAATAGATTCTTTCTTTCTTTTCCTAGCCCTTGCCATTTTCACATATTCATAATAGTGTCATTTTTCATTTTTCAGTAATACTTGGAAATCTTAAGGTAAGGACACATGTATCTTCAGTCAACAATGTATTCTTCACTAAAGCACCAAATGAAGCATTACTACTGCACAAAAATAAAACAAAAAATGCTCCAAAATCCACGGACTCAAAAGACTTTGTTGTAGAAATATTAAAACTAACTTAAGCCACTTACTTATACATAATAGCTATTTTATTTAATATGGGTTGCAATGAAATGTGCTCGTTGATCCCAAGGGGGGTACGATGCTTATAATTTGAACTGCCATTTGACTTCCCTATCCTAACACTAAAGCACTTTCATCTTCCCTAGGATTTACTTTAATGTGATCCAGAATAGCAAAAGTAAATTTATGAAAGCTAGGGCGTACTTTTGAATGTGTAAATAATGCATTGGTCTCATTCGTTTTTGCTATATTGTATGTTCATAAATCCTTTTTCTTAGGGCTCGATCACTTTTGCCCACATAAAAAGCTGGGCAGGTAGAACATTTTGCTAGGTAAATCACTTTACTGGTCTGACAGTTACCATTTAAAAAATTATTTTAGATTGTAATGTATTCTCTAGTGTGATACACTTAGATGCTAATATACATAAACACTGATTATAACCCCCACACTTCTTAGTCCCTGAACCATGTCTCATATTCTCCACCACCCACTCATTCCTCTCCAAACTCTACTTGAGATTTAATCATGTCTTAAATATAAAACATGGTTCTGGCCCTAAAAATTGATGTAACTTTGATTTTATTTTTAATATAGTCCAATTTTTCTTCTCAATAGACCAAATGTCCTCTGATCTGGTCCCAAATTCTACAATAAAACCTCTCTCATAATTTCTGTTGTTATTACTTACTGTCTCAACATTCACTGTGAGACCCACACCTAAAAGGGGTAAATATATGATGCCCCGTTATTTGTACATGAAATTAATCAAATCTTGAATGAGTTTACCAGGGTGCCCTCTTGCTAAAAACATCTTTCCTACCTTTTGTAACTCTCCCAACAATTCCTCTCTATGGGATGTCATCCTGGCTACACTTATACGTTGCCCCTTTACAATACTCTTTTTTTGTTTAAAACGGTGGCAACTTGAAAAATGTAAGTAAGAGTTACTAAAGGTCTCCTTTCTATACACATTAGATTTAAAACCCTTTTCCGTCTGCCCCACAAGAACACCTAAAAATTGAATTTCACATTTATCATACTTGTGAGTGAACTTTAAAAATCCAGATACAGTATTCAAGTAACTCATAAATTCCCGGATTTGTTCCACATTCCCCCTCCATAAAATAAATATATCATTCAGAAATCTACAATATAATTTGATATATTTGTTAAAGCCACTTTGTAAAATATATGTATTTTCCCAATCAAGGAGTGCTACACTTGCACAAGATGCCCCCATAGCTACCCCCTTGTTTTGTCTAAAAAGTTCATCCTCAAAGAATATATAATTGTAATCTAATTCTATGGCCATCAAGTCATGCAAAAGCATTATTTTGGATCTATTAAAATCTATGTAGGTGTTAATACTTCTGAAAAAGTGCTCCAAACCTTCATCCCTGGGGATCAAGGTAAAAAGATCCACTACATCAATGGTTAAAAATAAGTCATTCTTATTCCACATGTCATTATTTAACTTACCTAAAAAATCCCATGAATCCACTAAAAGGTGCGGGACCTTACTATAAACTGATTTCAACCATTTGTCAATAGAAATCCCAATGGGGTAAGTTTTAGAACCACATGCTGCAACAATGGGTCAGAAAGGGAGTTGCTGAATATTTTTGTGCACTTTGAGGATGCCAAACATTTTTGGAACCTTTGGCTTAGTGACTTTCAAAAAATTATAAATGTCACTTGAAATCATTCCTTCTAAGAAGATGATCTTCCAAAAACAAATCTATCTTTGTGTAACTAATGTGCACCTTGTTAATGGAAGCACTAATATATGTCCCCTCATCCCTCAAAATATTGAAAATTTCTTTGGTATATTCCATAGACCCATAAATCATGATACTTCCCCCTTTGTCAGGTTTCATTATACAAATCGTCTTATTATTCTTGATCTGCTGGTATAATTCCCTTTATCTTCTACTAAGATTATTTGGGGGTGCTGCTCTCATAATATTGCACTTCACTTGCAAATTATATACGTCACCTGAAATGGCATTCTCTAGCATGTTTAAAACTGGATGTGCAGGTGGATTAAAAATGCATTTCTTCTTTATTCTACTCTCTAGTTGACCCTCTGATTCATTGTCTTTAAAAACACTGCTAAATTAAGTTTTCTAATGAATAATTTCATTTCAATCAAACTGTCAACTAAATTAAAGTTATGAGAGGGTACAAAGTTTAACCCCTTCTGAAAAAGGGAGAAGTGATCACTTGTGATGGTTACATCTGCATAATTGTAAATATTAAAACCGTCAAAACTATATACAATCTTTTTATCATCTCCTGCGAGTAATTCCTTCTCACCCATCTTTTCTGGCTGTATGCATGGGAATAGTTGTTCCCTCTCTGCCCTGAATCTCAGAAAACATGATCCCTTCCTCTCCTGTAATTCTTCTCTTGGTGGTGAAAAAAAATCACGGTTTTCACCCTGGTTAGCACAATTATTCATTTCTCCCTCAATGAAATCCCTCTTTTCTTGATTTCTTTCTTATCCTATTGTTTAGTGTGGGTTTGTAATAATCATAGCTCACCTGTGTGTTCTACTTTTTATTTTCCTTAATAGGATAAGCATTACTATCTGCATATTGTTTACAATCCCTACCCAATTTCTTGTGTTTCCACCTAACCACTACTTCACTTTTGTGATCTACATTTTTTTAATTAGTTTCAAATAATAGTCTCTCCATTGGTCAAAAATTAAGTCATTAGTAATATATGTGCTTAATTTTTCAACCTCCTTCATTAACGTACACAAATTTGCATCCTTAAACTTAATAATCTTCTTACTCAGATCTAATCCATGCTGGTTAAACATTTCCACAAGTTCTTCATATATAGCATTATCATATTGCAACCCAAAAGCAAATGTAAACATTCGAAGTCCCTCTGGGACAATTTTCAACTCCAAACATTTATTTAAATAATCCAACCAAATCCGGTGATAAATCCAAAGAAACAGAAAATAAGAACACAGTGTTTTAGCGCTTTCATTCACTGAATTTAATGCGTGAACTTCTTCAGAAAACAAACATAAACCATTATCCAAGCTCCCTTAAATATTAGACAATACAGGAAATGTATTATTTATTTAAATAAGTGTTCTCAATCTGTAAAGACTTTACCCTAAACAGTTTTTTTTTCAAATAGGTGAATTGCATCCTTTAAGCAATCCACTCGCTCAATGCCTTGCATTGGCAAGTTACCATTATTAACAATGCATTCTTACTCTTCAGTATCTCACAACTAAAACACATATGCATGCACAATCACTACAGGACACCAAGGTAAATGATTTTATCAGTGATCACTACTCATTTCCCATTGTTCTGTAATGATTTTCTAGTTACAAATCACAGCTTTACACTATTCATTAAACCCATGATAATATCCCCATTAGATCATGAAAATAAACATTTCTTCAAGGTAACTCACTAATTTTACATTATTTTGAAGTGTTTCATTTTAAATTTTAATATTTTTATTAGTTTCCCCTTACTTTATGAAGTATGTGGTTTCTTAAGACATTTGCTGCCTAACTCAATCACAACTTAATATGGCAGTGTAAACTTTCTCATGGAAATTCAGGTCCATTTACATGTTTTGCTTGCAGATTGGGCCCTTTTATGTTCATCTCAATGAATCACAGTAATACATTTACATGTATGGCCATTTATGGACATAATTCACTCTTGGCTGCTCATAAAAGCAGCCTCAGGTTTATATGAATGTGCTGTAGAGAGTGGCAGAATTTGCAGTAGTTGTCAGCAGTCCCCAGTATGCCTCAGGAATGCACTGATAGCCTCAAATATGCTCAGATGTGAATATATGCAGAAAAAAAAATGGGAGTCATATGCATTACAGTTTGCATGTCTATGAAGTGTAATTTCTGCTTGTCTAACATCATCTTGCATACCTTCTCACCTTAAACCACTCAATACTTACTAAACATTGGTCATCATACACATACAATGCATGTATTTATGCCCGTTCAAAAAAAATATTACTGCTTTTACAATGCAAGAAAAAATTACATTCAGGTGTAATACTTCCAAAAGGATAGCCAAGGCAATGTGCAGCAACAGTAGCAAATATAAGTAAAAAAAAAAGAAAAATGATGATTACATGCTGTTTTTTATCCACCACATAAATAAAATGTGAATGTATTCCTTTAAAAAAATGTATGTGACAATGCATTTTCAGTTAAACCATACTTTCCAGTAATAATAATATATACTTGCGTACTGGCTGCTCCCTGCCACTATATATTATGGTGAACTATTGCATTTCTATAAGATATGTATGTTGGCATCAACTTAACTTGTTTAGAGCTTCTAAGATAAAATAAAAGCTTGATGCTAATCCCATCCCAGTATCAGTCACACATCACCGAAACTACCAACCACCCTCCATCACTCCCTCAAGTTTCACCAACCTGCTGTTCCCTTAAGTTGTACACATCTTGGCTATAACTGTGTGTCTGCAACCCCATTCCTGTTCCAATCGACCTACACACCAAAACCTGCAGAAATAAACAAACACCACTAAATCCAAACAGAATGAACTTACGGATTGTTTTTGCACAACTGTTTCAGCTAAGGCAAGACCAGGCTCCTTCTCTCCCTTTCTACCCATCCAAACAGGAGTCCCCCAAGGCTTCATTCTTGGATCTCTGTTATTCATCATTTATGTTAACAACCTACACACATCCTATAGTCTTATTCAGTATGCAGGTGACTCTGCTCTTATCTCTTGCCTCTCAACTTCACACACATACCCAAAACTCATTTCTTTTTGTTGAAAGATGATTCACGTAAAACCAGCTTAACTTAAACCCCCCCTCCCAAAAAACAAGCTTCATCTCTTCCGTCAAAATTCTCTCTCATCACAAACACACCTTTACCATTTCATCACTTAATAACACAATCATTAAAGTAGAATCCCACACAAACCTCCTTCACCATAACTGATGATCAATTAAAATTTGACCTTCACATTCCACTCAACAAAAATTAGGTTTACTTAATAGGAACAAAAATGTCCTTTCTTTGGACTCTAAACTTTTACTGGCTCAGGCATTCCTCCTACAAAGCCTACTCTATGCCTCTACAATCCTAACAAACTTACAATCCACATTACTTGCCAAGCTCAAACATATAACAAAATTACAAGATTTGCCACAAGTCAATCATACACTTCTCACCACTTCCTTGCAATAAAGAACCTACAGTGGCTAGAATTCCCACAACAACTACTACTTTCACAGCTACACATAACACATGCCATACTAGATAAACCCACTGCCTACCCCCCTCTCTTCTCTAGTGTCCTACTACATACAAAATCATCCACTCTGAAGGTCTGACCAACACCTCCTAGATATTTGCAAGCCCAGTAAAACCATGACAAACTTTTATACAAATAGTCTGTATCTCAAGTCTGGAACAAACTCCCTTTTAATGTAAAAATATCATGCACATAAGTCAATTCAGAAAATAACTAAAAAAAATTCCTATTTAACTCAGCTGCCCCTGCCAGCACCCTATATACCTCCCCTCTTTACTTCTAATACGATTCTTTATTTTTCACAGCTCTAACTATCATGAGTTCTCAGCTATTGGGTATGTTTGCATCACTCAGATATCGATATATCAACCTGTACTGCAATGTTATGTTTTATTCTCTGCTACAACCTATGTAAAAAAAATGTATGTTTCAATTTTGTATTTCTGCTATGCTATGTAACAATATACATCTTAAGTTATCTTTGAGTTTTGTATTTCATTCTGTTTGCTATGCTATGTAACAACTTATGTCTCATCCCTGTTGACATCATGTCACCAGCCTCTTACTATGTATTTTTGCTTTTACTGTACTGGAGCTTTTCTCCTCGGATCTCCACTGAAAATAGGCTTTTGGCTCAGTTGGATCAAGCTGGTTAACAAATGTCAAATAAATAAATAAATACTCTAATGCGCTGCTGGTTACCTGGGTTTGTTTAAGGTGGTGCCACACCCTAGAGGGAGTAGTTCTAAACCTGTGAACTACAGCCTCGCTCATAATGTCTTCATTCTGGTTTCAGCACTTGTAAAGGCTCGAGGCCCATCTCCAAGTTGGTCTAATAAGGAGGCCAAAATTATGGTCTACTTTCTCAGGTTGTTATATTTAGAAAAGATCGAGACATGCACAAGAGGTCCTTACTGGAAAAGTAAAGACATCTTATAGGATTTGGGTGAGCACTTGGAATCCCTGACAGGGATCAGCTGCTCCAGCAAGCAGTGCCATCACAGGTACAACAACCTACAAAACATAGACCTGACCAGCTGGCTGAGTGGGTTGACCAGTTACAGGCAAGAAGGTCAGAGTTCTATAGTAAGTATAAAATCATATATATATATATATATATATATATATATATAGCTCTCTCTCTCTCTCTCTATATATATATATATATATATATATATAGAGAGAGAGAGAGAGAGAGAGAGATACAAACCACATATATAAATATGCATGAGTACACTTACAACTACTTGTTCATGTATTTATACAGAAAGTAAAAAAAAGTTGCATTTCAATATTTTTCATTTAGTATTGCATTAACTTATGTAGTAGTTAAATTACATGCAGACAGGTTGTGTATGCCAGGAGATATTTATTACAATAGTAATTTTACAAGAAAGTCATTTATTTCACAATTATAACTGCACATACAAGATGGCTGAAGTCAGTCAGTCACCACACCCTAGTCAGAATGGTGGATGGAGGGGAGGGGTAGGTTTGCAGAGTCAAGTGAATGTCCATCACATACTTTAGTGAGAAATGACCACTACTGTCACCTCTGTATTACTTCTGCATACTTTTTTTTAAACTATCACCTTACATGCTTAGAACTGTTAAAGAAGAAAAGTATCAAACACTCACTTTTGTACAGGTAAAGAAATGAAAACTTCCATGACTTACTACATTGTTCTGTGTATCTGTATCTTCTGGCTGAACACAATTAACAGACTGTTACAAGCAAAGCATATTTTTAAAAAAGGATTCCAGCAAAAATATGTCTGTGTTTATAATGTAAAGGGGAGATAGCAAAGTATGAGAATTCAGGAATTCAGATACTAATACATATTTCAACAATTATTGCAAGCAAAATTGAGATATGTCCGTATATAAGTGCAGGATTTCTGTTTTTAACTAATTTTATTACTGTATGCAAATAAATAATTAATACAGAATAGTAAACAAAGCAATAGAATGCATTCAGTACATTACTGCAATTAAGAGTCAGGTATATGTCATTATGTAGTCCAAGAGCAGCAAAGAAGCATTCCACTGTGGAACGGTCCTATAAACAACAAACAAGGCTGCAAAATATATATCTAATTGGACCAATGTCTGAAGAAGTGCTCAGTTGGGCAGGAAAGCACTCACCATTTGAATAAAAGTGTTGATATCTTATACCTGCTGTTGTGGCTGGTCCATTTAGCTATGTCATTATATAAATACAGTATTCTGTCTTTAACTTACTTTATTGGATGTAAGCATTTATAAAGGGTGCTCTCAGTAAAATATTGCAAACAATTGCATGCTGGGCCCAAATATGATCATTATGTTTGTGTAGTAGACTGAAACATATAAACCACACCATTACTTGATAGCATGACTGTCCTGCCAACTAAGTATATGCAATTCTCATACAATTTCATCCAAAAGTCTGCATAAACACTTCCCATACATTTCCATCCAAACATCTGCATAACCACTTCCTCAGTGTTCTGTATTACTTTAATAAAGATTTACAAAACAAAAATGCTTTAAAGTAAGAAACTGAATGCTTTGTAAAATTATGTGTGAATTCATTGTATACATTTTCTGTCTCTCTCTCTCTCTTTTTTCTCCTGTGTTTTGTTATTTTAATTATGCATTCATTTGTGCTTTATTATTTTCTTTCCCTCCCATTTCTGCCCATATTTTCACTGATTCAAAATCCACTGGAGCAGCCCAGGTACATAATTCTCAGGTTAGACAGCACTCACCTTTGGCCAATCCAATGATGCCCTTGCAGGGTGAGGATGGTGGCACTGTCCTACAGGCACCCTGGCATGTGGCAGTCTGGCAAGCCTCACTAAATGGGGATTCTGGGACTTGGTCGAGGATGTGCTACATCTGACCACCACAGGCCCGTACCCCCTCAACATCGGGGTCCTCCACTGCATCAGCATCTGGTAGTGGAAGCTTTCGAGGCTCTGTGGGCTGGGACTCCTGCTGGCACTTCTTCAGACATTCTTCCTTTATCCTTTCACCTACACCCTGTTGGCTACTTCCCACCAAACTACCCTATTATATAAAAATAAAAAAAAAATAAAAATAGAGGAGGGCTATCGCCCACCAAATTAATTGTAACCCTTCTCTTCCATTTCCTACACCACAACCTATTGATATTTTTCTTCTGTGTTCCCTTCTTTGTTGTATCTCCCTTATGTCAATCTTTCCTTTCTCCTCTTTCCACTGTTTAAGGAAACTATTAGCTTGTCCACATAAGGATACCCCTATATAAAACATTTAAACCCCTTTATTTTTAAAAAAAATATTAATAACAAAAGCTGCACAGTCTGCCACTTGCATTAAGCTTTTCAAGCATGACTGAGCATAACTGCATCCATTCAGAATATACAAAAACAAAATGAAATCTACAGCTTTTACAAAGTTCTTCATATGTACTTAATGCTTAATTTAAGGTACTTTATGCTTTTGCACTAAATGGGCATGTTTTAAAACCACTTCAGTTGTCTTTATTCAATGATAATACCCCGTGCTTTGCTTATCTATATCTACACATAGAGTTACTTCTTGCAAATAACCGTTGTATAGTTGCAAACTCTTGGACAGTGAATACCACCAGAGACTTTAGAGCCATTTCTAAAGCAGTATTTTATGAATCTGTCAGGGAGGTACTAGTAGTAATAGGCTCCTGGAAAGACTTTGTTAGTATTCGAACACTGCTGACGTGGTTTAAAAATATTTTTGTTCTTTTGATGCAGAGAGAACTGTTCTCATTTTTCTTTCTTTTGTTACATGTAGATGAAGTCTTCAGGGTAGTGTTTTCCAGAATTACTGGACTGTTTATCTTTATACTGTTTTCATTCACATGTGTTTTGAGATTGAGTTATTTAATGATGAATCAGTCTTCTTTCTATGATTTTATGAAAGTAGAAGTCGTATGTAAAGAAGTTTCTATCTTGCTTTGAGTGAGTGTCAAACTGCCAAGTATTTTGCCCTTGAGACTTACATAACCGAAAAAGCTTTGTGCAGTTAAAACATTGTTAACTCTTGAGTCTAGATTGCATTTTATATAGCCCTTGCTACCTGAATATTTTAAAGAGAATTTATGTTTAAATAGATCATTAAAGATGAACAAATTAAATGTATCCATGTTTAACAATAGCTTGTTCTGATTGTATTGTAGCACCTTATTTTGTGAAAGAATAATTTTACAATTTTGAGTAATGACTTAACAAAATTAGTCAGACAACAAGCAGCAAAAATGCTTTGACCACCTTTACTAACAGTCTTATTAAAATAAATTAGCCCTAAAAAACAGCTCAGTGAGTAATTTCAAATCAAGCTAGTAAGTTACGTAAACTTAATACAGAATGCAGGAGCAGCAAATTTTAACTCTTTAGTACTGTAGAATGTGGAGCTTTGCAACTGTCCACAACAAGGTTTATTTAGTAGTATAACTATAGCTAAGAAGTACCAAAAGTTAGCATATGTTGGATAACAACTAGACTGTTTCAAAAAACAACTAATAAATTGTGTAATCTACTAAATCAAGTAAAACCTTAATGTATCAAAAAATAAGTAACTCATGCAATATACTTAGCCAAACAACTCCTATGCTAATAACTGCAGATGCAGTATACAAATGTAGGATTCATTTAAATTAGTTGTAATTTAAACATAAATTATAATAGCCTGAGTTGCTAACAGCCTGAGGCAATACTAGCCTGATGACAGAACTAACATGAAAACATTGAACTTTTGAAGTCCTCGGTAGACTATTATTACTGAAAGAAGTAATATGTTGCTGAGATGCCCCCAAACTCATGAAATGCAAACCTCTACTCTACTGGCATCTACTTGTAGAGAGATGCATTTAGTAGATAAGCAATTGATCTAATTGAACGAATGGGCCATATGGCAAATGTTTCCACTATAACACCAGAAAGACTTTACAAATTGTTCCCAGCATCTTAATAAAGGCATGGGAGAGCACATAAAGAAAAATATGGTCACTTTGGAGCCGTGAAAAGGACATGAGGGAGGACAGAAAATAAAATAAACATTGGTTCTTTCTTGATAAGCATGACTTCATCCACTCATACAGAGATGCATTTACTAGATAAAGAATTGATATGATTGGTCAGACAGGTCATCTGTCAAATGCTTCCACTTGGTTACCAGAAAGGTTACAAATATAGCTGCAATATTTGTAAATTACTTATGGGGGTTGGCTAAAAATGGATAGATTTTAGAGCAGTGGCACCACATACATCACAAGATGGGTTGCCAACTGGCTCACGGACAGAACCCACGTGATGAAAGTTGCGGGAGCTAGGTCCAACTGTAAACCAGTTACAAGTGGTGTTCCCCATGGCTCAGTCCTAGGACCACTCCTGTTCGGCATATACTTCTCAGAGGTACAGACAAACACAGGAGGACTATGGCTGACCAAGTTCACAGATGACTGCAAACTAGGGGCTATAATTGACTCTCCAGCAGACACAGACATCCTCCAAAAGGGTCTCACTGAGACGGATACCTGGTGTCAAAATCATGGCCTCAAGCTAAATGCCAAAAAGTGCATAGTCATTCCCTTTGGAAAAAACAAAGTACCCACAAACTACCACATAGGTGGTAGTCCCCTAAATACGGAAGACATGATAAGGGATCTGGGGACCCAAGTAGATAGTAATCTCACCTTTGATAATCACATTGCCAAAGTGGTTAGAAAATCCTTCTACGTGGCCCACCTAATTACAAAAGGGTTCGCATCCAGATCAAAAGAGGTCATTGTGCCCCTCTACTCATCATTCATCAGACCCATCATAGAGTACAATGCCCCATTTGGGATGTACCTTACAAGATACCTGCAACAGCTGGAAAGACCACAGAAGTACCTCACCAAGGGGATCACTGGCCTCAAACAGATGCCCTATGCAGCTTGACTGAAGAAACTCCAGCTGTACTCAGTTGCATACCGCCTACTCAGAGGTGATCTCTGCCTGACATACAAGGCCATGTCCAACCCAAAATTGATGGACATGCTCCACCTAAAGAAAACCTTATCCCCTCGAGCCACACGCTCTAGGGATCTAAACCTCACCACAACAATAAATAGGACGTGCTGGAGGAATAGATTCCTGTCCCAGAGACTTCCCATGCTTTGGAACAAGATCCCAATCTACATTAGGCAGAGCTCCTCGCTAACACTCTTCAAAAGAAACCTTAATGAGTGGATGGGAAACAGAAAGTTTACCCCAGGGATCACTTCAGTGGCTCTGCTTGACAGAGGCACAGGGAACTAACCTAAGGGGGCGGCAAAAGCCAACATTCTGGCTAGGCTTATAAATGCCTTCGGGCAGATAGCCTAGTACCTACCTATGAACCTATATGAGGTGAAGATCCAGTCAGTCTGTACTTACGTCAGTGAAACTCTGGAGAAGAAATAAAAAAACAACAACCCATGTTTCACTAAACCTGGTGAAAAAGTATTTATTGAACTGCTTTGTTTCTAAGAGAAACAACATTCTGTTTGTATAAGCCCCATACTTTTACAAATTCAGACAAATCAAGACTATTGTCTACTTCATTTTCCCATCCATGGAATAAACTTAGCAAATATTCATAGCATGGGTGTAGTATATCATTACTCAGCTTAGATAATGTTTCTTCATACCTTTATACTGACTTCATGAATGCACAAATGAAGCTGATAAGTTAAGTGAGACACGTCTAATTTTATTTTGAAAGTAAATAAGACAAGAGTAAGATGAGATGAAATTAAATCCAAATAAGGATTTGTTAATTAGTTAGCTGCAAAAATAATACAGTCATTGTTTTCTAAATAGTGAACATCAAAGAGTATAGTACTAAGAAAGGAATCATAACCTATGAAGAGCACAAGGCATTATAACCTACAAAAGTCACAAGAAATCATAATCTATGAAAGGCACAAAGAATCCTAACCTATAAAAGGTAAATAGACTGAGCCTATTACATATTTTTGTGTCTTATACTGTATTTTACCTTCATTTGTTAGCAAATATATCAGGGACTATAATATCATAATAGTAAAAAGGAATGGCAACACCTGCTGAGCTATATCTGACATAATTAATACCCACCAGCTTAATATACTTAATATTAGTAACTAAAGAGTGTTTATCAATGTCTAGGTGAATATCTTTCAGGCATGTGATTCCATATCCAACATACTGAAATAGCTTTTTCTGGCTATGGTAGTTTTCTCCTTTGAACATGGACCACACTATCTGAGATGCCAAGGGATCAGAAATTTTACGGAGTGGAAAATTAATTAAGACTGCTATTATGCTTTGCAAAAGAAGAAAATGTCATTCACTATGCCAAACAAGTGGATAAAGAGATTCAGAAAAGCTCTGTCCCCTTGGAATTTGAAGTACGAATGGCTGGTCTTTCATACCCAGACCATCCCTGCTGACCAACAGAGTGCAAAGAGCTAATGTATGCCTCATCTATCTCAATCTGATATAAATATATGTAGTTATTACTTGCGTGCTTCTGTGTAAAACAAGCACATGCTCCTGGCTTAGTTCCGCACTTCACCCTGCCCTGCTTTCTTTGTACTGTTCCCTCTCCCTACTGAAACAGCATAATTATCATGCCATTCTCTACATTAAACTAAGGGACAGACTATCTTGTTTAGCCCTTAAATCTTGTAATCTCAGTAGAAGCACACAGCTTTATACTATAACTAACCTACAGACCTTTCCTGATTGTTTTTTCTTGGTATTGCTGCTAAGCTGGTTTCTTTGGCTCAACCTCATCGGGTTGTGAGCACTTGTGCTGTAATTGGACCGTGATCACTGTAGTACCACCCCCCCTCCCCCAGCAAATTCTATCCAGATGGATGTCTTATAGCCCTGTAATCCCTCAGGGCACCATTTTCAGCTTT